>NW_006160057.1:2867976-2903670 GCF_000334495.1 Tupaia belangeri chinensis
GGGGACTGGTGGCTTGAAAGACATGCCAGCTGCGGGCCAGCAGGTAGTGTGGTGGTGGGGGCACTGGACTCTCGCATTGCTGGCTGTGGTTCAAGTCCCAGACCTGGTGGTGTGCTCTCTCACGTTGCCCTCCACCACTCTGGTGAGCACATGTGCCCTGTAGCAAACTGAGTGAAACAATAATAATGATACTTAAATAAATAATTCTAAAAAAAATAAAAGAAAGAAAGACACGCCAGGCGCATGTTCATGCATGCCCAAAAAATCCCAAGAGAAGGGAGGAAATGGGATTCTGGGGTGCCCCTCCCCCTGGGAGTGATTTCTAACTTTCTCTTTTTTTTTTTTAAAATAAAGAATTATTTTATTTATTCATTTGTTTATTTTAATTTGACCAGAGAGAGACTCAGAAAGAGAAAGAGAGAGAGAGAGAGAGAGAGAGAGAGAGAGAGAGAAAACCCCCGCCCCCATGGGGTGTGGTCACACCACACCTTTTTCTTCCATTTTTCCACCTAGTCAGGATTTGGGACATGCACCACAGGCAACCGGTATAGCTGTAAAGCTGCCAGGCCCAGGATTTGAACCAGGGTTTACCATGTGGGGTCCAGCTCCCCATGCACAGGGCTTAACTCACTGTGCTATAGGGCTGGGCTCTGAACTTGCACTTTGATTTTACTTTTCCCACAAACTTTTGGAACTCTCCCGATAACCACAGCACATCTTCAAAACTAGGAAATCGACCATGACGTTGGTAGACTATGAACTAAATTACTAGAGACTTTACTTGATTTTCACCAGTCTTTTTATTTTTTTAAGGCCTATTTAATTTTATTTATTATTTTTTAATTTGACTAGAGAAACAGAGAGAGAGACAGAGAGGGAAAGTGAGAAAGCAAGCTGCCAGGTCCAGGACTCAAACTATGGTCAGCCATGTGGGAGTTCAACACCTTAACCACCACACCACTTGCTGGCCCCCACCAGTTTTTCAAAATATTTTTATTTAGTTTGAACATAATTGTTTATTTAATTCCATTGATCATTATTATTATTTTTTTAAAATTAAAAAAAAATTGTTACAGGGTACATGTGCTTACCAGAGAGAGAGAAAGAGAGAGAGGGAGAGGGGGAAAGTGAGAAAGAAAACCATCAGGTCCAGGACTTGAACCATGGTTGGCTATGAGGGAGTCCAGCACCCTAACCACTACACCACTTGCTGGCCTCTCGCCAGTTTTTACATGCATGTGTGCGTTTACTTTTATAGAACCTTATCCCATGTAGAGGTGCGTGTAATTGGCGTCACAATCAGGACAGCCTCCCTAAGCCCTGTCGCTGCAAAGACAGTCCCTCCTCCTGCAGCTTCGTGACCACGACTTCCTGTCAGAGCCAGCCTTTGGCAATCACTAATCTGTTCTCCATCATTGAGATTCTGTCATCTCCAGAGTGTCATATAAATGATGCGTACAGTATATAACCTTTTCTTTAGTTGTCAGGGAGTGTATGTGCTGGCCGGTGAGAGACAGAGATGGAGAGAAAGGGAAGAAGCACCTGCCACTCAGGTGTGATCACGTCCCAGTTCCTTCTCCATTTCCCATCCTGTCAGGATGTAGGGCATGCACTCCCATGGGCCCAGCATGGCTTTCAAGCTGCCAGGACTGGGATTAGAACTGCTGCCAGCCATGTGGGATCTGAATCTCTTTAACCGCTAGCTCCAGGGTTGGCCTAGTATGTAACCTGTTGACATTAACTTTTTCACTCAGCGTATTTTGGAGTTCAATCTATGTTGTTGCGTGTATCAATAGCTTGTTCTGTTTTTATGGAGAGATTTTTTGCTATAGGGCGCATGCGCTCGCCAGACAGACACAGAGAGACAGAGAAACAGAAAGTAAGAAATCACCCCCTGGGAGGATGGCCACACCGCAATCCCTTCTCCTCCATTCTCCTCTCGGGATCTTGGGCACGCACGCACATGCGCCCGGCATGAGTTTAAGCCACTGGGTCTAGGACTCGAACCGCAGTAGACTACATGGGAGTCCAGTGACATAGCCATTATGCCAACTGCTGGTCCCAATAGTTCATTCTTGGGGCCAGCAGATGGCATATCTGGACTCCCACATGGCTGACTGCAGTTTGAGTCTCAGATATGGTGGCTTGAAAAATCATGCCTGGTACGTATGGGGGAAAACCTATGAAAAACTTTTTTTTTGAAGTTCTTTTTTTTTTTTTAATATCTTAGAGTATGTTCCATTGTACACATGTACACAGTTTGCTTATTTTTTTCTGGTGGGTCCTGCCCAGGACCCTCTGGGCGGGTGTAAGGAAGCCAGACAGTGCAATCGAATGGAGAGGATTGCCTAGAACAGGGGCTGAGAGGCCAGTGGCTGCTGGAATGGAATCCTCTCCCTTGTCCTGAGAATTAAAACCCAAGAGGTTCCCAGAGATGGGAATCACCAAAGAGCCCATGAAAAGTGCCCCAAGCGAGAGACAGCTTTATATAGCTGCAAAGCCCAGGGAGCGGGAAGTCAGCTTACAGCAGTGCCAGTCAGAGACCATTAAAGTTGCTCCAGACGTAACCATGGTCCTCTTGGCCTTCTGTCCCTGTGGGCATGGGATCCAAACCAGCAGCTGGCGAGTGCAGGAGGGTCGTGGGGCAGTGGTGGGAGAGGGAGGAAACTGACAGCCTGTGAGCCCCGCCTTCCCTCCCACCTTCCTGGGAATTGCCAGCTCTTGCTGAGAAGAAGGATAAATCTTTTGAGTTGTAGATTAATACAGTGAACTGACTCATTGAATTATTCTATCTTTGAATATTAAAATTTTTTATATTTTTAAAAAATTAAAGAATTAATTAATTAGTTAATTATAAACTTGACTAAAGAGGGACCAAGTCTGGGACTCGAACCGTGGTCGGCCATGTGGGAGTCCAGCGCCCTTAATCACCATGCTACCTGCTGGCCCCCCAAGTTTTTTTTATTTTAAAGTTTGTTACAGTTGGGGACAATAAGTGGTATGGTGGTTAATGCTCTGGACTCCCACATGGTCAACCATGGTTTGAGTCTCAGACTTGTCGGCTTCCTTTCTCATTTTCCCTCTCTCTATCTCTGTCTCTCCCTGAGGAATGCGTGTACCTTATAGAAATTAAAATAAATAAATACGTAAATGAATAAATAAAATGAAATAAATCACCCTTTTTTTAAAAAAAAGGTTTGTAATAGGGTGTGTGTGAGGAAAATACCAGAATAATGTTTGAAGGGATGGTAGGAGAAAAACGATAAAGTTGTATTTTGATTATGTGAACATAGCCGCTACATAAATAACTTGGAAATAAACATCTGTACATAAGCCTTTTCCCCCCTCGTATAGTATAATTTCGTTAGATCAAATTCCTGGGAATGGTATTAGTAGGTCAAAGGGCATGGACATTTTCATGGTTTTCAAAACGTATTGCCAAGTCGCTTTTCTAAACGTTCGTGTCAATTTACATTCCCACCAGATGTTGTATGGATGTCTTATCACGTACTCCATGGCACGGGACGGTATCAGAAGGTTGTTTGTTATGTAATGGGGTTGAAATGCTATTTTGATACTTGGAATAATGTTGAGAGTATTTTTTTTTAAATATAAATTGTATTTTATGGGGGCCAGCAGATGGCATAGTGGTTAAGGTGCTGGATCCCACATGGCTGACTATGTGGCTCAAGTCCTGGACCTGGTGGCTTGAGAAACATGCTGGGTATGTGTGCACACGTGCGTGCCCCAAATCCTTAGAGAATGGAGGAGGGAATGTGGTGTGTCATTCCCCCGAGAGGCGATTTCCCACTTTCTCTGTCTCTCTCTGGCAATTACATGTGCCCTACAGAAAAAAAAACCTAAAAAAAAAATTGGGGACCAGCAGATGCTGTAATGGATATGTCGTTGGACTCCCGCATGGCCGACGTGGTTTGAGTCTCACACCCGGTGGCTTGAAACTCATGCCAGGCATCTGTGTGTGAGTGCCCAAAATCCTGGGAGGAGGATGGAGGAGAAGGGATTGTGGCATGGCCATCCTCCTCGGTGATTTCTCGCTGTCTGTCTCTCTGTCTCTCTCTTGTTAGAGCACACGTGCCCTATGACAAAACTCTCTCTTAAAAATGTATTTTCTGATTTACATATAATCGTACATCGTTATGGGGACAGTATGGTTTATTACTATTGCTATTATTGCTTTTCTTTACCAGAGGGTATGTATGCGTGCATGAGAAAGAGTGAGACAGAGAGAGAGAAGGGAGAGAGAGAGAGAGCATTGCCCACAGGGTCCTAACATTGTGATCTACCCCCAAACCTCCGCTAGTCCCAGGTCATGGGCAAGTGCATGTGCACTCAGGGAGGCCTCAGGCCTTGAACTGGGGACCTTTTTTTTTTTTTAAGAATTATTTTATTTAACTTTATTAATTATTATTATTATTTTACAATTTGACCAGAGTCAGAGAGAGAGAGAGAGAGAAATGAGAAAGCAAGCCACCAGGTCTGGTACTTGAACCATGGTTAGCCATGTGGGAGTCCAGCGCCCTTAACCACCACACCACCACACCACCTGGCAGCCCCTTGGCCTGGGAACCTTGAACTGGGATTACCTTGCAGAGTGTCATGCTTTATTGTTGGGCCACTATTTGGGTCCATTAGTCTTTTTTCTTTTTTATTTTAAAAAAATTATTTTATTGAGGGAAAATAATACCAAAGTCACAGAGTTCTCTTTTTTCTATTTGACAGTGGGTGGGTGAGCTTGCCAGAAAGAGACAGAGAGGGAGAGGGAGGAAAGCACCCCTTAATGGGGTGTGATCCTATCACACTCCCTTCTCTTCCCTTTCTCTTTCCTTTCAGGATTTTGGTCACGTGTGTACACATGCCCGAAATGTTTCTCAAGCCGCCAGTCTGAAACTGTGCCATGTGGGACCCAGCTCTCTTCCCCCCCAGACAATGGAGCCGGCCCCATAAAACCTCATCTTAACGCCATCATCGATGCTGAAGGGCAGCAGGTGGCTCAGCAAGCGAGTGATTCTCAAGTGCCTACTCTGTTGTGGGACCACCCGGCTAAGGGAGTAGAGGTGTGTGTAGAGAGACACGTCTCAGCTCCGTGTGTTTCTAAGTAGAATCTTTTCTTCAGGCAGCGTCAGTGAAAACGTGTTGCCTATGCTAGCCCCGGAGCGCAGGGAGTAAGCTGGTTCCCATGTGGCTGACCATGGTTCAAATCCTTGAAAAACAAACTGGGCACATGTGCATGAGTGTCCCCAAATCCTGACAGGATGGAGAAATGGAGGAAAAAGAATTGCAGCGCGACCACTCCTCACTGGGGGTGCTCTCTCCCTCACTCTCTCTCTCTCTCTGTCAAACCCAGGTGCTCTCTGGCGACAAGAGGAAAGACACGATGTCTTGCCTGCCGTCCCTGTGCTAGGAGTCCAGAAAGACGTGTAATCGGCTGAATATCTGTGTCTCCCCAAATTCTTGTCTTGGTGCCTAACCCCCAGTGTGATGGTGTTTTTTGGGGGCAAGCAGGTACAGATGAGGCGTAGGGTGTGGTCTCCATGATGGGACTAGTAGCCTCATGCGGGTAGACGCCTGAGGCCCATTCTCTTTCTCTCTGCCATGTGAGGACAGCGAAGGTGCCGTCTGCAGGCCAGGAGGAGGACACTTGCCAGAAACCCGCAAACCCAAGATCAAAGTCTCATCTTTGATCTTGGACTTTCCAATTTTCAGAACCATGAGACTAAATTCCTGTGGTTTAAGCCACCAACCAGTATATGGCAGTTGGTTATGACATCCTGAATAGTATTCTGAAACATTTATTTTTACGTTTTTGTGATAGAGCATGTGCACTTACCTGAGAGAGACAGAGACAGTGAGAGGGAAAGTGAGAAATCATCTCACTGGAGGGATGGCCACACCACAATTTCTTCTCCTCCATGCTCCTCCTGGGATTTTGGGCACACACACACACACACGGCCAGCATGATATTCAAGCTGCCAGGTCAGGAAAACTCGAACTATGGTTGGCCATGCCATCTGCTGGTCCCTAGCCTGAATATTATTATTAGCAGTGTTATTAGTCTTAATACACAGCTTAAGGGGCTGGGGGGAGGGTGTCCATGTCCTCAGAGCCTATGTGCACTTGTTCCTACCATGGCTCCCTTCACCTGCGTCCACTGCTGCTTGCTAAAGGTTAACACCGCTGAGGTGGGCACACGCCACAGCTGGAGAATGGAGGGGAGAGGCCTATGGATGAGGGTTCTGGCCAGATGTCTACAGGAGGCAGGGTCTCCCCTGAAGTGGTTCTTTCTCATGTTTTCCCACACACACCCTGCTCTCTGGTTGAAACCAAAGTTTCTGTCATTTTAATCCCCTAAATGCTCCATTCAAGAAAGAGAAAATGGGTAAAAAGAGATGTAGTATTGTTTTTGCAAGCCACAGCCTCACAGCAGAGACATTCAATAGTGCCCTCCTTTGAGCTGAACAATGACAATTGTGCAGAGTTAACGTACTGCTTTGTTTTGCAGTTATTTGCCTAGGTGTTTTATTACTTCCTCGTGGAGGGCCAATGCCCCTGTGAATTGGAGGCTCTTTTATATGGACTGTTCTCTCAGCACAACTTCTCTTAGCTCTGTCTGATGAAAGGTTTTTAACATCATGAGAGAGTTATTTCAAATGCTTCTATCAAAATGCAGTTTGTAAAATTCATTGTTGTAAACAAATTATTTATGCTTAGCTGTCTATTAACCTGTATATATAGTTTTCATTCCATAAGAGTAGGTCAAATCTTTTTTTTTTTTTTTTTTTTTAATATGTCAGTGAGTATATACACTTGCCAGAGAGAGACAGAAAGAAAGAAAGCACCTCCTAATAGAGTGTGGTCATGCCGCAATCCCTTCTCCTCTATTTGCCCCTCCTGTTGGGATTTTGGACACACATGCATATGTGCCTGGTATGTTTTTTTTTTGGAGAGCTTTTTGCTATAGGGCACGTGCGCTCGCCAGACAGAGAGAGACATAGAGACAGAAAGCGAGAAATCACCCCCCAGGGGGGATGGTCATGCCGCAATCCCTTCTCCTCCATTCTCCTCTCGGGATCTTGGGCATGCACGCACACACGCCCGGCGTGAGTTTTAAGCCACCGGGTCCGGGACACGAACCATGGTCGACTACGTGGGAGTCCAGCGACATAACCGTTATGCTAACTGCTGGTTCCCATGCCTGGTATGTTTTTCAAGATGCCAGAGTGGAATTCAAACTGTGTGGTTGGCCATGTGGGATCTTGTTCTCTTAATGAGTAGGCCATGGTGACTCTCACCAGAGAGAGAGAAAGTGAGAAATGACCCCAAAGGGAGTATGTCACACTGCAATCCCTTCTCCATTTTCCTCTCAGGATTTTAGGGATGCATGTACATCCACCCAGTGGATTATTTTTTTTTTTTCACTGTAGGGCACGTGCGCTCGCCAGACAGACAGAGAGAGACATAGAGACAGAAAGCGAGAAATCCCCCCCCAGGGGGGATGGTCATGCCGCCATCCCTTCTCCTCCATTCTCCTCTCGGGATCTTGGGCATGCACGCACACACGCCCGGCGTGAGTTTTAAGCCACCGGGTCGAGGACACGAACCGCGGTCGACTACGTGGGAGTCCAGCGACATAGCCATTACACTGACTGCTGGTTCCCCACCCAGTGTATTTTTTAAGCCACTGGTTCTGGGATTCAAACCATGGAATTGACCATGTAAGATCCAATGCCTTAACCACCACACCACCTGCTCACCCTCTTTTTAAATATTTTTTTAAAGAGAGATTTTTTATTACAGGGTGTGTATGCTGGTCAGAGAGACAGAGAGAGATAGAGACAGAAATCACCCCCCACAGGGGATGACCACACTGCAATCCCTTCTCCATTTTCCTCTCATGATTTTCGGCACACACACACATGTGCCTGGTGTGTGAAACTGCTGGGTCCAGGACTTCAACTGTGGTTGACTCCATGGGAGTCCAGCAATATAACCATTATGCTATCTGCTGGTCCCATCAATATATCTTATAAGAGGACACAGTTCAATGAATAAAACTAACCATCATGCCTACAGACATTTTAGATGATAGAGGATCAATTCAAATCTATATTTACTGCTTTGCACTCTTATTATTTGATAAGAGGCTTATCTTACCCCCAACCTCCAATGATAGTGGAGGCTATTTTCTGGAGCTTTAGAATTCCTAGTAGCTGGGCAGTGACTCAGGGTGGTTGTGTCTATGGGAAAAAGGCAGGCATTGTGCCAACTAGTGCTAAAAAAAATACCCAGTTCTAAGAAGCATTTCAACAACCCTGGCCTCCCTCCTCCTTCCTCCTTACTGAAGTGGTTCTGATAATATGGCTTGTAAATTATTAATTACTCTCTGCCTGACACTGCACATATATTGTACACCGTATTTCCAATTCTCAGTTTCCTAGGGCTGCCAGAACACGTTTCTACAAACTCGATAGCTTACAGCAACAGAAATTTAGTCTCTCTGTTTTAGAGTCTAGGAGTCTGACATTGAGGCGTCAGTGGGGCCACGCCCCCTCTGAAGGCTTCTGGGAAGAATCCTTCCTTGCCTCTTCCAGCTCCTGGTGCGGCCTGGCAATGGTTGGCATTCTTTGGCTTGCAGCTGTGTCAATCTCTGCCTCCATTTTCATGTGGCCTTTTCTGTTTCTCTCTGTGTTTTTTTTTTTTTTTTTTTTTTTCTTCTTTTAAGGACACTGGTCATTGGGTTTAGGGCCTACCCTAATTCAGTATGACTTTACCTTAACTTAGTTACATCCACTTATTTCCAAATAAGGTCACATTCTGAGGTTCCAGGTAGACATAAATTTGGGGGAACACTATTCAGCCCACTATATTTACTTCACTCTTTTGTTGTTGTTCTGTTGAGGAGAAAGAGGCAGAGAAACTGACTTGTCCAGATCACAGAAAGTGACTGAGCTGAACTTAATATGTGTGCTCTTTCTATTTCGCTATAGGACACATGCACTCACTGGAGAGTGAGAGAAAAAAAGGGGGGGGGCAAAAATCACTCCCCTGGGGGAATGGCCACACCACAGTCCCTTCTCCTTCATCCTTCTCTTAGGATTTTGGGCATGTATATACACATGCTCAGCGTGTTTTTCTTTTTTCTTTTTTGGAGAGGTTTTCGCTATAGGGCGCGTGCGCTCGCCAGAAAGATAGAAACAGAGAGACAAAAAGCGAGAAATCACCTCCCAGGGGCGATGGCCACGCCGCAATTCCTTCTCCTCCAGTTTCCTCTCGGGATCTTGGGCACGCATGCACACGCGCCTAGTGTGAGTTTAAGCCACCGGGTCCGGGACTCGAATGTGGTCGAGTACATGGGAGTCCAGCAACATAACCATTACGCTAACTGCTGGTCCCAACTCAGCGTGTTTTTCAAACTTTCCGCTTCAGAACTCGAATCATGCAGTTGGGCATGTGGGATCCAGCTGCCCTACTCACCATGCCATCAGCTGGCCCCAGCATGCTCTTAACCATTTGCTAAAGTGTTTTCCTTTTGCCCTGCCCACTTGTCTGCCACCCACCTTTCCTTTCAGTACTTCTTTTCTTTTCTTTTTTCTTTTCTTTTCTTTTCTTTTCTTTCTTTTTTAATTTAAGGAAGGGAACTAATATTTATTGCATGCCCAGTGTTGTACAATACATCCTCCCTTTTATCAATGAGGTAACAGGCTCAGACAAGTTAGTTGATTTCCGCATTTGCAGTGTTGAATCCGGGTCTGAGCACAAAGCCATGTCTCTCCATGACAGCACCGTTAACCCTTGAGGAACATCGGAATCCACATGAGAAAAACTCAGGATAAAGAAGGATGGCCTGTTCATTGATGCCCAGGAGTCTGGCTGCACAGAACTGTCATCAGGGTGAAAGAAAAAAGGTGGAATCCGTAAGAGATGTTGGTCAGGGCTTGGCTCAAGCTAGCGACCTTCAGCAAACAGAGGCTGCAGTAGGATGGCTTCTTTAGGGAGAGATTTCAGAGATGCGGATCTGATTCCAGATTCGGCAGCAGTGGCCATAGGAATGGGGAGGAGCTGTTCCCCCAGAGACCCTCTTTCGAATTCCATAGCATGACTAGAATACGTCTATGGTAAATAAAAGTGTATTAAATGAATGATGGAGATGTTAAAAAGGAAGAGGTGACAGAAAAGAATTTAAAAATGTACAGTCTTTCAAAAAGACCAGCAATGATCATGCTATTGAAACAATTGGGAAACTATTACTTATTTTCTGATTCAAGGATGCCTGGGATGGTAGTTCACCTTCATTTCAATGGACAAAAATGACGGTAGTCATTGTTAGCTGTTGGGATGAGGGGTTGGAAGGTGGGCAGGAGAAAGTCTCTCGATCTTCTTGAGAGTTTTCTTCTTTGTAAAATGGAGGAAATGAAAGCTATCTCATTTGGGATTGCACGTATTAAATAAAACCAATATGTGAGGAAGTGCTGGGTAAAAATCTTCCAAGGAATGCAACACTTAGGAAGTATTATAGCCAGATTTCCGGAAAGTAAGGGGTTCATTAGCTATCTAGGGTATTAGTTCATATTCTTGATTATTTACATTGCTGATCGACTTGAAGTCTTAGCCAAATAAGCAAGAAGCAGAAATAATGTAGCATATATATCCAGTCTTGTTATCATTTTAGGTCGCTATTTGGTGTCTTTCAAGCAGTAAGTCATTTGCTTTCATTTTCTCTGCTAGGTTACAACAGAAGTTGACATCACAGCTGTGTCACTTACTAGAACTATCACTTTGTTCGTGTTACTTAACTTCATTTCAGACTATGAAGGTTAAAGGAAAGAATACATACAAGCTACTAGCATAGCTCCTGGTGAGTTCCTGGTACTACACAAGTAGTCAGGAAGTTTCTTTGTTTTTGTTTTGAAATCATACTATTATTATTATTATTTAAAACTCATATTGCTCTTGTTACTATTAATATATGTATTAATATAGGCATATGCAGGCACTGAATGATAAAGACTTGGCTTGTGAACATAATTGTCTTTAAAAACCTTTCTAAAATTTTTGGAATAACTTTAGGCTTAAAGAAAAGTTACAGTAGTACAGAGAATTCCCATATATACTTCACCCAGCTTCCTCTAATGTTCACAGCGGATCTGATCACAGTATGATGATCCAAACCTGGAAACTAATATCGATACAGCACTGTTAAGTAAACACATAGACCTTCCTGGGATTTTCCAGTTTTCCCATTCTTTTTTGATCCACTACCCAATCCTGGATCTCACATAAGAGAAGGAGACTACTTTAGTCCTCTCTAAATTTTTCTTTGTCTTTCATGCGCTTGACACTTTAGAAGAAAGCTGGCTAGTTACTTTGTAGATTACCCTCCAAGTTGGGTTCTATGTATTCTATGAGTAAACTGAGAAGGTGTAATTTTGGCAAGAATACCTGAGAAGTCATGGTATGTCCTCCATGCGGCGTATCAGGAGGACACAACGTCAATGTAAGGGTCTTATTGGTGATAGGAAGCTTGCCCTCTTGGTTAAAGGGGTGTCTGCCCAATATCTTCTCTGTCAAAGGTTTTCCCGTTGTGACTTACAGGTGTCTTGGGGGAAATACTTAGAGATTATGCAAATATCCTGTTTCTCAGACTTTTGATCACTATTTTTAGCAAGTATCGATGATTCTTACTTGCGACTATCATGACGATAGTGCTTACCTATTAGATTTTCTATTTTCTCCATCCATTAATTAGAATTCTTCAGTAAGGAAGAGCTATCCTTTCTCCCCCCCATTTATTTTATTTTATTTTATTTTATTTTATTTTATTTTATTTTTTGGAGAGGTTTTTGCTATAGGGCATGTGTGCTCGCCAGAAAGACAGAGAGAGACAGACAGAAAGCAAGAAATCACCCCCCAGGGGGTATGGCCACACCGCAATCTCTTCTTCTCCATTCTCTTCTCAGGATCTTGGGCATGCATGCACACGGGCCCGGCGTGAGTTTAAGCCACCAGGTCCGCTACTCAAACTGCGGTCGACTACATGGGAGTCCCGTGACATCACTATTACATTAACTGCTGGTCCCTCCATTTATTTATTTATGTCCAGGATGGGCTTATGCATATTTAATTTTTTGAGTTGTCATCCAATATCATTTATTTTGTAGCTCAAATTATTCCAGCTCTGCCATTAGGAGCTGAAATAGGTTGACTTCTATCTGTTCAACATGCCCCATCAGTTTTGAATGCTTTTTCACTTTTTGACACTTTTTTTTAACCCCTAGGCTCATCGTTTTATTTTTTGTTATTGGAGGAAGTTTTTATTTTTATCTTTTTACTGCCAGTGTGCTTGCCAGTGAGAGAGAGAAAAAGAGAGAGAGAGAAAGAAAGAAAACACTCCTAATGGGGGGCTCATCACATTGCAGTCCTTTCTCCTCCATTTCTCAATCCCATCAAGATTTGGGGCATGCACACGCATATGCCTGATGTGGTTTTCAAACCATAGCATCTGGGGTTTGAACCATGGTCAGCCATATGGAATCCAGCTCCTTTAACCACTGCCCTAGAGGACATCTAGGATCATTTTGTGCTTTCTTTGTCCCCAACCTAGGAATCGACATTTTTCTCCAAAAAATGTAAGCATGTCTAACTGATACACATTGTATGTTGCCCAGATACACTTGGCGCTCAATGCTGGCCCGTGCCCGGTGGCCACATTCCTTGTTAAGAGGAGCTGCCTTAAACTTTACCTTCAAGCAGCTTTTCAAACTTGGAATGTGTGTGTGTGGGGATTGTGTTAGCTTTATTGAGGGGGCAAATATATTCTTTAGAAAAAAGATGTTCTCTTCCTGTCATTAAAGTATAGTTTCAGAGGACCCATGGAAATACTAACAACATAGGAAAAAAAATTCATTTTCCAAGCAGTCATTTTGTAGAGGAAGGTGGAAACCTACAATCTTCTCCCCACCACAGCACTTCATATTTAAACCTTCTATTTTTAACCTGATGGGGGATTCATGGCAAATGCTTATGCGATCTGTGTCTAGACAGTTGAGAAAAACAGGAAATGAGTTACATTGTCATTGCTTAAGAAAATTTAACCTTTTGTCTTCTAGCTCCAAGCTGTGCCTGCTTTAAAAAACATTTTTCTGTCTCCCGAGAATTCCAGGGCATTTAAGGAACTATAATAATCTAGGGCCTCTTCAGGGAGCAGAGAGAGAAATTTTGGTGGAAAAGGAAATGCGAACATGAGTTTACTTGGCTTGGACCATAAAATGAATGCAACCAACACATCCATTGTCATTTAAATTTCAAGCACATGCTCACAACTGCCTCTGATCATAGGTTTCAGAAAGCCAGGAACTTGGTCTGGTTAACTCACTCTCTCCCTGTGGGAGACAAAGGTTAACACTGCAGGACATACAAATGGCCCCGAGGAGGCCAAGTTAAGAAGATGGCGTAATTGTTATGTCACTGGGCTCCCCCCATAGTCGACCACGGTTTGAGAACCAGCCCTAGCAGCTTAAAACGCAGGCCAGACACATGTCCCCAGTGGCTTAAAACTCGGACCAGATACATGTGCATGTGTGCCCAAAATCCTAAGAGGAGAATGAAGGAGAAGGGATTGTGGCGTGGCTGTCCCACCTAGGGGGTGGGTTGGGGTGATTTCTTGCTTTCTGTCTCTATCTCTGTGTCTCTGGCAAGCGCATGCACCCTATAGCAAAACTCTCTTTAAAAAAATAATAATAAGGAAGAGGTGGCTGGGGATCAGCAGATGGTGTAATGGTTACATTGCTGGACCCCCACGCAGTCGAAGGCGGTTCAAGTCCTGGACCTGGAGGCTTAAAACTCATGCTAGGCTCATGTGTGTACGTGCCCAAGATCGCAAGAAGAGAATGGAGAAGGGAATTGCAGTGTGATCATCCCCTGTGGGGGGTGATTTCTCACTTTTTGTCTCTCTGTCCTTCCAGCAAGGGCACGTGCCCTATAGCAAATATCTCTCTCTCAAAAAAAAAAAAAAAAAAAAAAAAAGAGGTGGCTGACATTTATGGAACAATTTTGCTATGACTTGTGTCTCCCAGAAATTCTTGTGTTGAGATCTGCTTGTGAAGGAATTAAGAGGAAAAGGAATACATTCATTGTGTTGAAAGGTAGGGCCTTTGGCAGTGATTAAGTGATTAGAGTGAGACCCTGCAATTGACTCCTGGTGGTTTATAAGGACAGGAAGTGAGAGCCTGGAACACAGAGCAGTCTCCTGCCCTCTGCCATGTTGTGATGTGGACAGAACCGCGCTGAGGGTGGCCCCTGGATCTCCGACCTCCAAACTGTAAGCTGAACAGCCCTCCATTTTTATAAATCGCCCAGTTTCAGCTGTTTCGTGTTATTAGCAACAGCCTAGGACCAGGCCTGGTTGACACATTAACAATGTTCTGTGCGCCAGGCACTGGGCCGAGCGCCTCACATGTGCCACCTCGTCTCACCTTTACAACATCTAGACCGTGCTTACGTTTCATAAACGAAGAAATGGAAGCACAGAGAAGTTAAGGAATTTGCAGGAGGAGAAGACTTGGCCTTTGAACCCAAGTCAATATAATTCTTTAAAAAAATATTTATTTTTATTTATCATTATTACTATTTTTATTTTTGACTAGAGAGAGAGAGACGGGGATGGGAGAGGAGTGAGAAAGCAAGCTGCCAGGTCAGCCATGCGGGAGTCCAGCGCCTTAATCACCACACCACCTGCCGGACTCCAAATCAATACAATACTTGAACCTTCGTCTTAGTTGGTATGCTGTGTTGCCGTAGGGTTGTTGTGACGACCAAATGAAACGCTGTGTGTGTCACACTCAGTTCCCGGGTCCGTCACAGGCATCTCAACGATCCCAGTTAGTGCGTGTAAGTAGATGCTGCTGCTCATCTTCCTGACGTAAGGCACGTGCTGCTTAGTGCTCGTTTCTGTGTAACGGGAACGAGCTGGCCAGCCACGGTGAGGGTTTGTGCTCCATGTATTTGTCACATGCAGCAGCGCGGTGGGCTCACAGTATGATGGGGACAGTCAGGTTGGAGAGTTTGTAAACAAGTGCAGGGAGCTGGTCCCTGAGATAAAGTCTATGATAGTGGCCTTCTGAACCCTTGCTGCTTGGAGACTAAGGAATGACCACGTGGCATAGGTAACACTGAGCACCCAACGTGACTGCTTTGTCCATCTTGCACAAAGTCTGTAGGGATATGGTACAGGGTAAGACAATCCTTTTGCTCATGTAATTTACAGTCTAGTAGGGGATGCATTTAAAAAAAATGAGGTCATCGGGGCCAGCAGATGGCGTAGCAGTTATGTGGCTGGACTCTCACATGGTCAAACGCGGTTCAGATCCCGGACCCAGTGGCTTGAAAATCATACTCTGTGTATGTGTATGTGTGAGGAGAATGGAGGAGAAGGGACTGCAGCATAGCCGTCTCCCCTGGGAGGTGATTTCCCATTTTCCCTCTCACTGTGTCTGTCTCTATCTCCAGAGAGTACATATGCCCTAGGACAAAAACCTCTCTCTCAAAAAAAAAAATTATTATGAACTTTGATAAGTGCTGCTGAGGATATAATCGAAGGGTTAAGACGTGGAATAATGAAGTTGGGACAAATGGAAGAGGGTGGAGAGCCTGTTTTGCATGGGCAGTAGAGGAAGGCTTCCTCGAGGTGATATGTAAGACCCAGTGATGAGGAAAAACCTAGGAAGAGGGAGCAGTGCATTCGGTGGCTCTGACGTGGGAAAGAATGAATGTGCCTGGAACAGATGAGATGAAGCTAGAAAGATAGGCAGTGGCACATCACTGCCTACCTTAGGTTAGAAACTGAGTTGTTTCCCCAAGTTTAATGGAAAACCTCCCAAGGGTTCTAAATAGGAGAGTGACATGATCTGATTTGCACTGACCGCTGGCTTGTGGCTGTGTGAATAACTGACTAGACAGAACAAGAAGTTTCTTGAAAAATAATGGCGGCTTGGATCTGGCTGCAGTTATGGAGCGAAAGATGGAGGTAGATTTGAGGACTGAGAAGACCTGATCCACAAAGATTAGATGTGGAGGGTGAGGGACAGAGGAGAAATTCAGGGTGACTCTTAGATTCCAATTGGGTAAAATAGGCGGCTGGATGGTGGCGCAGTGGCAGGGCACAACGCTCTGTGGGGCTAACCCACTGGGGAGGGTTTCTAGGTTTGCATCTGGAGACGTCCCTCTGTGGGGCACGTGAGTACCCATGACCTGGCGCTGGCTGGAATTGGGGGTGGATCGCAGCATCAGGACCCTGTTGGGGTCCTGGTTCTCTCATCTCTCTCATTCGTGGAAGAAATGAATTAAAAAATAAAGAATTTGGGTAAATACCCAGGCTTATGAGTATTATACTGAGCAAATATGTAAAATTATTAGTCTGTTTTTGTCATGGTCTGCTCCAGTAACGAACTCCACCTGAGCTTCCTTTCCCCTCAGAGATCTCGTTACACCTGACCTGAACTCCCAGCTGAGTGTCAGCCTTGAGCCCTAGTTTGTGCAGTTCTGGGGTTTCATTTCTCTTGCATCGCTTAGACTCTTGTGCCCTTCCACCCCCACAGAAGTATGGATACGAAGCCCCTGAAAGGCCTGCGGCTGTTCAGAAGACTTCGGCAGGATCAGAGGGTTTGTGTAGGACCAATGGGCTTTTGGAGCTGGAAATGCAGGATAGGATCTGGTCTTGGACGGTCTCTGCGTCTGAGTCCTGGTAGGAAACAGATGTCATACTTCATTTGGATAATTTGAGCAGGGTTTAATCAATGGAGTTGTTTTGAAGATTCGATGCAGTATGCCAACCACAGCCATTAACAGTGGGGAGCTGTGGCAGGCAGAGTAATGAGCCCCCCCAGGTCTCTGAGCCTTAATCACCTCTTCCTGTGAACACGTTAATTTACATGACGAAAGAACCTTTGCAGATGTGATAAGGCTCAGGATATTGAAATAGGGAAGTTATTCTGGTTCAGGTGAGTCTAATGTTATGAGCCCAATCTTATCACAAATCCCTGGAAGAAGGAAGCTGGAAGGTCACAGACAGAAATAGGGATCTGATGACAGTAGCAGAATTCACAGTGATGCGGGGCCACAAGCCAAAGAATGTGGGCGGCCTCTAGGAACTGGAAGAGGTAAAAAAAAAAAATGGATTCTTGGAGGCCAGCAGATGGTGTAGTGATTATGTCACTGGACTCCCACATGGCTGACTGTGGTTCGAGTCCTGGACTGAGTGGTTTGAAACTCACACTGGGCACATGTATGTGTGTACCCAAAAACTTCTGGAAGGAGAATGAAGGAGCAGGGATTGAGGTGTGGCCATCCTCCCTGGGGTGGTGATTTCTCACTTTCCCTCTCACTGTGCCTGTCTTTCTCTCCGGCAAGTGCACGTACTCTAAGGCAAAAAAAAAAGTACAGAAAAAAAAGAAGATTCTTCTCTAGAGCTTCCAGAAGAAATGAAGCCCCGTTTTAGAAGTTCTGTAAAACCTATAGGACTGTAAAATAAATTAGGTTGTCAGAAAAATCATGATGTATTTTTTTCTATGCAAAAATGCCATGACTTTTCCAACAACCCAATACATCTGTGTGGTGTTTGGCAGCAAATTTGTGGTAATGCTTTACAGCAGCAAAGGAAAATGAGCACAGGAATCTTCACTGCCCTGTTGCCTAAAAGAGCAGTCAGAGGAGGTAAGTGTGACCAGAATCCGGGGAAGGTGCATGGGGAGGGTTACCTGACAGCTGCTGTGGCCTTGTGGGGGTGCGTGAGGAGGGAGGCAGCTCCTCTGTGGCCTGGCAGGGAGATGTCAATAGGAAAAAATAATCTGTCCTCAACTGATCTCCTGTTCCTTCCTCAGGCCAGACCTAGCCTGAAGCTACAGGCAAACAACCCACAGGTGCAGTTTAGTGGGTCAGCATTGCTGGCTGCAAAGAGGACAGAGGCTGGAGGATAGATCAGGAGTGGAAGAAGGGGTGGCTTGGGGGATGATGCTCAGAAAAGTCTTCACAGACAAGTGACAATGCCTTGTAGAGAATATAGGAGTTTCCTAGGCAGACAAGACAGGGAAGGGCACTCCGGACAGTGAGAACAGCCCATATGACAGAGGCATGAGGTAGGTGACCAGCTTGGAAATTGCACGTGGTTTGGAACGGCTCAGGTAGAGGATGCAAACAGCTTTCGATAAGGCTTTGGGAGAGGGAGGGGCAGATTCTCGCCAGTCCTGCAAACTCGAGCATTAGACCTGAGTTTATGGGAATCCACTAAGGGACTTTAAAAATTATTAGTAAAATGACCAAAAAGTAACTCTTGCCAAACTTTTCAAATAACAGCATTATTTTCTGGTTAAAGACTCTCTCTTCTGCTTTCTCTGTGGTCATCCAAATCCTGCCCCTAACTCCCAGCTGATGTAGACATTACTGATGATCTGGGGCACCTTCACTGATGTATTCCAAACTTGATGTAAATTTTCTTTTTTTTAAGAACAATTTTTTTAGAAAAAATTACCGAAGGGTGCATGTTTTTGTCAAAGGGAAAAACAAAGAGAGAGAGAGAAGGAGAAAACACCCCCTTCTCCATTTCCTCATCTTCGGGCACACCCACAAACATTCCCTGCATGTTTCTCAAGCTGCTGGGTCCAGGACTCACGGTTGGCCATGAGGGATCTGGCTCCCTTTACACCAGGCCATAAGACCAACCCAGTGTAAAATTGCAAACATACCAAATATAGAAGAAAGAATAGTAAAATAGTAAGAAGAATCTTTACTCATCACCTGGATTCAACGATGATCTATTGAATTATTATGAACAAGGGAGTGATATGATTAGATACTATTCTAGAAAGATCATTCGAGCAGAAAAGAGAGTGAATTGGAGGGGCTCAACCTAGATTTGGGAAGACAGGCAAAGTACTTTTTGCAAACTTCCAGGCAAATGCTACTGAGGGCTCTGTCAAGGGCAGGCCGTGGAGGAGTGGAGGGCTTTGATCAGGCAGAAGCTGAAAAGTAGAATCCATGGGCTGTGTACATCTCGAGGCCGTGGAGGAGTGGAGGGCTTTGATCAGGGAGAAGCTCATCTCAGTCACTACTCTGGATTTCATTGAATCTAAAGTGCTAGACTTGTAAGATGCAACTGAAATTCAAAGGTGTTGCAAATCGAAAGCGTATTCCTCTTAGCATTGATGAAGTGCAGTAGAAATAAAGTCTAGACCTGCCGACCAACCATGGGAGTGTCAGATATGACCTCATGATGATTAATGTGTGAAAGAGAAGCAAACTTTTGGTACTTAGAATCCTGACGCACACAGTGGGAAGGAAAGAATACATCTTTGGTTTGTTTTTCAGGTTGAATTCTTGCTGTTCTAGATGAAAGAACATGTTCTTGGGGATTTGTTTGGTTGGAAACTTAATAGGAACCTGTTGGTTTAACAAGATGCTACCCAGATAGGATAATGTCATTTATGAGGCCATGGTTATACTGTTTGGGGACAGCCAGATGCTGTTTATTAAATGGAGATGCTTTGAATGGCAGCGCTAGGGGACCTGGCCTGCTGCGTCATTTTCAAGATGCCAGATGCTTTCCTGGGCTTCCAGAGAGAGCTTGGATTCCACAGGCAGATGGAGCTATTTTCCGTGTTTTTCTCCCCGGTGACAAGCTTGCATGGTTGTAGTTATGGGGTACTCGTATTCTGCATATGGGAGCTGAGATGGTTATATAAACACTGTGGGCAAGCACTGGCTGTCCAGGCCCCACTTTGAGGACCTGGAAGTCCACTGCGGAGGGACTGGCACCCAAAGCAAATCAGACACCTGGCTGAGGGGCAGGACTCAACTCTGCAGAAGAGCTGGGCGCAGGATCAGAGGATTGAACTCCAGAGTGGGCCCCCATCACACTAGCAGCGAGCTTATGTTTACATGCCTAAGCCCCATGATGGATTTTTGTCGTTTTACATTTGAAACTGGATTGAAAAATTCATGTGAATGTTTTTAAAAAGTTCAGAGTCAGACTTCTGTGTTGCCAGTTATTTTAGGACAACATTTTATCGGTTGCTGTTTTGGAAAAAGTACTTTCGCCTTTGCATTCCCGGAAGTGCCCAAGAAAACTGGTCACTCAACCCTCAAGCTGCACAGTGAGTGTGAGCCCTGAATTTAGAGCATCTGTGTGAACCCAGGTTCTACTGTGTGTCCCTGAGCAAACTGCTTATCCTTCCTGTGCCTCAGTTCACTCCTCTGTAAAATAGGAATAATGAATAGAATCTATTTCACAGAATTGTTGGGAAAATCACATATTAAGCATGCTTAGAACTGTGCCTAATCATTCAATGTGAAAATAATAACAGTAGTTATATATGAAGTCACTAGAAAGTATTTAATTTACTTTGTTATTGCATTTTTTTTTACATATTATTGTTCATTTAATTCTCCCAACCATCCTATCAGCAGGTGCTATTACCCCTATTTACTTGGCTAGAGGGTACTCCCAAGAGAGGGAGAGAGAAGGAGTAGAGAAAGCACACCCCATGGGGTATAGTCATGCTGTAATCCCTTCTCCTTCATTTCTCCCTCCTTTCGGGATTTTGGGCATGCACACACAAACATGCCCAGAGTGTCTTTTCAAGCTGTAGGTCCTGGACTTGAACCGCATGGATGACCATGTGGGATCCAGCTTCTTTAACCAACAGGCCATGGGCTGGCACTATTATTCCCACTTTATGTATGTTTTTCATGATAGAAAAGCACGTGTACATGTATAAGTGGAAGAGAGAGAGGTGAGTATTCTCCACAGGGTCTGGTCACACTGAGATCCCCTTCCCCTAGCCCTCTAGCTGGTCAGGATCTTGGGCATGCTGATATACATGCATCTGACGTGTTTCAGGGGTACAGGGCTGGGAATCTGAACCTGCGTCCAGTCGTGTGTCTTCTGGCACTGCAGTTCTCCATGTTCCCAACTGCCTCACAAAGCCTGAGCTTATCTATAAAAGGAGGAAATTGAAACTGAAAAGTCGATTCAGTTTAAGTTAAACAATATTGTGTCTCATTGACCCTCATATATACTGATTGTAGAAGATTATAATTATTGCTTTTCATGCCAGGCTCTCCCCCATGAGCATGTAGGCTCCTCAAATATGCTGTCTCTAGCTACGTTTTTTGGCTTAATGACCTAGGGCCAGGCACACAGTAGGTAAATAATGTAAAGGGGAACTAGCTTACTGGGAAGACTCAATTTGGGATATAAATATGAAAGATTTTATTTTATTTTTCAGCACTGGCTCCCGATTATACTATGTGGCCTTTTTTCTTTTTCTATTCTGTTTTAGGGTACAGAATGGTCTTTAAAAGCATGCATATTCAAGGATGCAAGAAATAAGGATATAAACATATTCACCACCTTCAATATTTAACATATGTTGTGAACATTTGAAACCCACTCCATGGGACCAGCAGTTGGCGTAATGGCTATGTCACTGGACTCCCATGGAGTTGATTGTAGTTCGAGTGCCAGATCTGGTGGCTTAAACTTATGCCGGGCGCGTGTGCATGTGCACCCAAGATCCCGAGAGGAGAATGGAGGAGAAGAGATTGCGGCATGGCCAACCCCCCTGGGGGGTGATTACTTGCTTTCTGTCTCTCTGTCTCTCTCTGACGAGCACACACACACTATAACAAAAAGCTTTCCAAAAAAAAGAAAAAAAAGAAACCCACTCCAATGTTTATTCTGCAAATATGTATTGAATTGGCTATAACATTCTTTACTGTGAGATTCAGTTCTAAAGAAAAATGTATTGATTACAAATCAGGCAACAATGATCTCATAGATTAATAAAGATAATCTTAACATATTGGAGCATTGGAAAAGTCATGATACATTTTTGCATAGAAAAACATAGAAGTCATCACTTTTCCAATGACCTGATCGATTATCAATAGATAACAATGAAAGAAGAATTTGTAATTTACATGTAGAAGACTGTGGGAGATGAGAGTTTATAATCTGAAAAATATCTGTGGGTATCAGTCATTGGTCTAGTTAGAGATAGGCAAAATTTTACATAACAATAGTTCATTAGGAAAAGATAGAAAGCTAACACTTTTCCTCACACACTGTGAGTTCTTGCAAGGCCATAGTACTGTACTGTGCATAAAGAAATAAGTCCTTGAAAAAGCAAAAATAAAAGTGGGAAGAGATGTTTGGAAGTGAAGACATGGTAAGGCCAGTGACTTAGTGATTTATAAGCTTTACAAAGTTCTTGATTTTAGCCTTTTTAAAATTCATTCCAAAGAAAGACTCAGCTACTTGTAATATTTTGGACTTTTTCCTCTATTGTCTAGTTTTATACAATGAGTAATGGTTATAGCAAATATATAAATTGAAAGCTGTAGAGGCAATTGTCTATCAAATAATTGGGGAATTTGTATTTAAACCTGCTTGTGTGTAAAGTAGTCGAATCAACATTTAGTCCTGACATTCAATGTTATTATCAATATGTGTGGATTTACCCACTTTTTTTCAGGTTGTTTTGTGTTCTTTTATTTCTATTTGCCTCTCTTCAGCTTTTCTGGTATAGTCCCTTAAGTTTCCTAAAGAGCTGGTTTTACTTTGGTGAATTCTTTCAGCATTTGTTTATCTGGAAATGATTTTATTTTTCCTTCCCTTTTGAAGGATAATCTTGTTGGGGATGGTACTCGTGGTTGAAATTGTTTTTCTTTCAGAATTTTAAATATGTCTTCCCATTATTTCTTTGCATTGTTTCAGTTGAGAAATCCTCTGTTAGTTTAATGTGGGTAACCTTTGTAAGTAACCTGGGATTTCTGTTTTGCCATTTTCAGAATATTGTTTTTCTCTTTGATTTTTTACCAATTTGGCTATGATATGCCTTAGAGAGGATCTTCTTCTGTTGTATCTATTTGGTGTCCTTTGTATTTCCTGGATTTGGATGTTCACATGCCTCTCTAAATTTGGAAAAGTTTTCAGCTAATATATTATCGACGTTGTTTTCTATGCCTTTACCTATCTCTTCACCTTTTGGAATACCTACTGTTTAATGATGTCTAAGACCTGCAGTATGTTGTCCTCATTTTTTTTTTTTTTTTTTTTTTTGCGGTAGGGCGCGTGCAAACGTCAGAAAGACAGAGAGACAGAAAGCGAGAAATCACCCCCTGGGGGGATGGCCACGCTGCAATCCCTTCTCCTCCATTCTCTTCTCGGGAATCTTGGGCACACACGTACATGCGCCTGGCGTGAGTTTAAGCCACCAGGTCCGGGACTTGAACTGCGGTTGACTACATGGGAGTCCAGCGACATAGCCATTACGCTAACTGCTGGTCCCTGTTGTCCTCATTTTTAATAGTTATTCTTTTCAGATCCTGAGACTAAATCAGGGTTGTTTTTTCTTCAAGGTCAGAAATTGTTTCTTTTGTGTGGGTCTAGTTGATCTGTTGATACTTTCGAGAGAGGTTTTAGTTTCCTGTGTTGTATTCTTTATCTCTTGAAATTCTGGTTGATTCTTTTTCAGTGTGTCTATCTCTTTATGGAGTTCTTCTTTCAAGTCATGGAAGAGTTTTCTCATCTCTTGGAATTGGTTGTCTGTTTTCTCTCTGCATCTTGTTGAGTTTGTTACCATGAATATTCTGACATTTCTGTTATTTCTTGTGTCTTACCCATTGTTAGTGAGGAGTTATGATCCTTTGAGGGGGAGGCATTTCCTAATTTTCTCCTATTTCTTGGGGCTCTCCTTTGATTTTTAGCTATCTGGTGGTACACTCACTTCTTCATAGTTCTTTGGAATGCGTTTCTGTAGCTGTGAGCTCCTGCACTTCTCTACGCTATGCATAAGCTCTGTGCCAGTTTCTCCTCTACTGTGGGTAGAAGTGTGGAGTCCACAGTAGGAGTTTTGATTCAGGTTTTCAGAGGGGAGTTTTTCTCCTTTTACTAACAAGGTAGTTATGAGGAAAGAATTCCTTGAGTCACCATTTGCAGGTATTGGTTCTTGAATACCCAAACCTAACAGCTCCAAAGTGGATGGAGGCTAAGCTGACAGGTGGAATTTAAAGATAGACCTTACACTGAGCCATCTTTCTTGCATCTTACTAAGGGGTATCCTCCAGGTCATTGATCCCAGCAGCCAGAGAAGGGGGTGGGGATTGAAGCAGAATGGAGAGAAGAGGGTGGGCTGGAACCAGATCTTCAGTCAGGGGAGAGATCCTTAAAGGAGCCTTTAAATGACACACTCACATGCCAGCTTGGAAGCTCTGCCCTGGTTCAAACCAGTGACAAATAAATAAGCCAGAGAAGCAACCACAACCCACAGGAGAGATGTAATCACAGCCTAGTCTTAGAGCTAAGTAAGGAGGCACCTCTGCCTACTCATCCACCCATGCCTTGACCTCCACCTGCCACTTAACCTCCAGGAAGAGAGACAGCCACAGTAGTACCTGGGACCACTACAGCTACAGCACTCTCTGCATTGCTGGGAGTAAAGGAGACTATGGATGGGTTCTGAGGCAAATAAACCAGGAGAGGCTCAAATACTGGAATGAGATTTCTAATAACCAACAGGAGCTGAAAAGCTACAAAAGTTTAACCTGAGGGTCATCAAGGAAGCCATTTCCGTGGAGCCTCAGAAAAGGCCATGTAGCAGAGAGAGAAAGACCAACAGGTAGTCCCAAGTCAAGCCACTACGACTGAGCTCATCAGTAGGGACCCCTGCTCAGCATTCTCTGAGGCTGGTGCCTGCTCATCCTTCAAGTCTCAGCCTCAATATCTCTTCCTTGGAGAGCACCCCCACCCCTTTCAGTCTACCTTAAGCAGGTCCCTCTTGTTATTCTCTGTTTCAATCCTTGTCCTTCATAACACTATGATTTTTTTCTATTTGCTTCCTTTTTTTGTCTTTCTCACTAGAATCTCAATTTCATCAAGACATACACCATTTCTGTCTTATTTGCCACCTTTCCCCCCACTCTTTGCATAAGCCTAGCAGATAGTGGTTGTTCCATAACTGTCTGTTAATGAATAAATTAATAGTGATTTCAAAATGTATTATTCTCTAATCATTCCACTATGCAGTTTATAAAAACATCCCATCTAAGCATAGCACTGTAGTAAGGACTTTGGTTGGTATTCACAACAAGCTTATTTTTCTGTGCATTCCTAGACGTTTTCTAATAATGGTAACAAATTTCTGGGTGAAGGACTATAAATCTCAATAGGCAAGAGAGAAACATTCGGTATAACAAAAAGCCAACTTGGATTGATACATACCAAAAATGTCCCAATGTGTATTGTTGGAAAAACATTTATTGCAACTCAGTGTCAAAAAAAATTTTTTTTTTTTTACAAAAATATGCCACCGTCTGGTACAAACAACTATTAAAAAAACCAGTTCATCATCATGCAAGGAACGTGTGCAAATAATTTATACAGAAGAACTTTAGCTCACTCAATATTATTAAATAAACACTTTTACATGTAATTCATCTACTACTTTTAGTTATAATGTTCAACCCCCTGTAATATTTTTTATTAAGAAAGTACATTAAAGCTTCCAAGCTTAGGACATGGACTGTCATATACACCTCTGACACCCATGTTAGCCAGGGGTGATTGGCACTTGGTAGAATAAAGATGGCGCCAAGAGTTCCCAAGTACAGAGCAGGCTTGTAGCCTTCTATTGGACAGACTTGTGTACTGTTAATTAAACAGACATATCTATACTCAAAGACCAAAAAAAGTCATGTTCAAACTCCAGAAATAATGTAGCAGAAGAAGTTTCAGTAAGTTCTGAGCTTTGGAGCAACCATCCACTTTGGTCAAATGGAGCAGGACCTAAGTTTTGAGAGTTTTTTTTTTTTTTTTTTTTTTTCAGGAAGCTTCATTTGCTGAGTTCAAGGACACTTAGAAAAATGCCTGGCAGACAAAGTCATGAATATCCTAGACCTTTGCCCCTTGCTGCCCTTTGGAATGATCCACCTTTACTTACTGAAGATGAGTTTTAGCAAAGAATAAACTTCCACCAGAGTCAAAATTCATGGATCTCACAGCTGGTGCTATTGGAGGGGAGATGAAGAGGATGGATTAAATGTACCTCTTAGTCTGCAGAAGAGGAAATACCTGCTTGGTTAACATTGAACCTGTTTTTAAAAGGCAAGCCATTCTTTAGCCCTTATATATTTTTATAAGGGCTACCTTTGTAATCGAAACATAGGTATCCCAGGAAAAAATGGATTTTTAAAAACATGTCCTTTTTAGCAAGCAGGTTGTCTTCACTAGAATGCCATACTCCCAACACAGCACTGTAAACACATGAAGTGACTCTTTAACTTTCTCAGTAAGAATCAGGGACTTAAATGCTTAGAAAAGTTAATGGCCAGATGGCCAGCACTTCAGTCTCCCAGCCCTTCCACAGGGAAGATCTTGAGAAGATAATCATGTAGCGTGTTGTGTATCTCCAGCTAGGCCAACATGTGTGTGGAGTAGGAGTCAGGGGACACACAGGTAAGGAGCGCCAGGTTTATGTTTGGCTCCAGCACTAATCATCCTGGACCCATCTCATTTTGATAGGCAGAAGGAATGTCAGACTCTACTATCTATAATATCCCCTCCAGGCCTAATGTCTGGGGTAGGAGTTTTCATTCTTTGGAAAACCAGAGGGTTTTATCTCCTTAGCAAAACAGAGAAGAATCTATGGAAAACAGTGAGTTTAGAGGAATTATGACCTTGTTTGTTGAAGCGATCAAGGACCCAGGGTATATCAAAGAGCAACATCTCTGCGTTTACCTCGAGGTTCAGGGTGTTTCTGAGGCCTGTTTAAACACTAATAGGATTTTAGGCCAGCATCCAGTCAGAAGAGATGGCTCACAGACTCAGATAGTTGGAAGCAGATGAAAAAAAAAAAAATCCCAATGGATGTCAACATAGAAAATGATAAGAGTTTTTAAAAATGCACACATAAAATTATAGTTAGCAAACTTCCTAAAATAATGTCTACATAGCAAGACATTATTGTCCTATAGCCTAGCAGAAAAATATAAACCCACGTGCATGTTTTATAATAAGCATTGCATTGAATGCTAAGAATGATGCGGTGTTGAACATCTCTTGAAATGATTTACCTCCTTGTAAATCACACCACTTGCTTAGACAAATGAAATTCCAGGTGCTTTCTTTTCTCCCGTTTAAAAACAACAGGAACAAGGAGCCTCTGTTACAGCAAGCTCCTCATGGGGAAGGGTTTGTGAATCTACCAGGATGAGAACTGAAGCAATAACACACCCACTACCTGTTCAAGGTCGTGAGGATATCAAACCTGCATCTGTGTTGACAGTTCTGCAGTGTAAAGGCAGGCCATTTAATATATCTCTTCCAAAAAACAGTAACACAAGATCTCCCCCAAGCTCTTCAATATAAAATGAAGCATCACTAAAACAAATGTCAGCTCACAATTGACACCCTGGGGATGTTTTTACCTTGGAACTTGAGTTTGTTTCTGTCACCCACCCTCCCAATTGACTGATTCATCCACTCCTGGGTAAACGAGTTGAGCAATAATGGGATCAAATCAGATGTTATTGGATTTTTTTTGGATCTTGCTATAAAGTGAGCGCTCCTAAACTTTGCATATTCTTTCTCTCAAATGTTGTGCTTTACTCTCAAGAGACTCTAGGCTCACTGCCATAAACCTTTGAGTTGGGCCAAAATGTAACATCCCTATGGACTTGCTCACACTGCCCTGGATGGAACTCTTTCCTTTTCTGGAAGTCTGAATTACTTCATATTTGACGTCAATTTCTTTCTTTCCTTTTTTTTTTTTTTTTTTAAAGAAGACAGGATCTTTCTGTGCCATAATCCTCCTTAGCCTCCTCAAGTAGCTGGGATTACAGGTACATGCCATAGCATCTGGCCTTCGTGCCTGATATCAAGTTCTAATTATTATTATTTTTTAAGAGATATTTTTGGTATAGGGTATGTGCACTTGCCGGAGAGACAGAGACAGAAATCAACCCCCAGAGGGGATGGCCATGCTGCAATCCTTTCTCCGCTACTCTCTAGGGATTTTGGGAACACACACGAATGCACACATACACACACACACCCCTAGTGTGAGTTTTAAGCCTCTGGGTCGGGGACTCCCAACCACAATGAGCCATGTAGGAGTCTAGCAACATAACCTTTAAACCATCTGCTGGTCCCTCCAGTTCTAACTCTTTACAGGGTTTAGGGCAGGGTAGGTGGGTACAGCAAAGAGAGTAGAGCATTCTGTCTTTTCTAGCAATGTCCATAGTCATGCCTCTTCTGGCTTTTAGACCAGCAGTTCTGAGACAGGGATTCTCTGTTTTTTAGGTCCGTTCATCTGGAAGGGCTTGCCAATAGAAATTCTATAGACTATCAGTGCTTGGGAGCAAGGGTGTTCTTTTGAACTCACTTCCTTACATGTGGGGCCCTGGCCAAGCTGGCCCATGTTACCGTGCAGTGCTAACAGGTTCCCTGTGCCTGCTGTGCTCTTCCCAGTGTCCCTACAAACCACAGCACCGAAGATACACATTTCTACTCCTTTCCCTCTCCTTCTCCACCTGCCATTTCCTTCCTTATTCTCTTCTTCCAATGAAGGAGAACCTTAAACGTTGGTCTCCTTACTTTTCTTTTTTCCTTTAAAAGATTTTCTCAGCTGTCACCTGTCACCTCCAGGCACCATCTTGGACAACATTTTGGAAGACAGTGGCCCTGTCGCTTGGTACATTGTCTTGCACAGATGTACGTTGTGGTGTGTGACATGTGACCCCGTGCATTGCTGATGGTCTAAGTGACACTGATTCACCAGTTCTGTGCTGATGGTCCAAGGTAGACAGTGTTTCTGGGACTGCAAACCAGGAGGTGCTGAGGAATTTCTACCTGCTCAAGTCACTTATTGGTGGGAGGATATGAAGGCCATCAATCTCTTACTCTAAAGATGTTACTCAAAGGTCTCAGAGCTCTCACAGCAACAGCAGACCCAGCTCCACCCTCTATCTTCAAGAAAGCTGAGAAATTTGAGAGAACCTGATAATTATGGAAGAAGTTAGTTTTTGTTCAGCTTTCTAGTTCCTGCATTCCCAACGTGAAATTGACTCAAAGGGAGAAGGAGATTGCAAACCCCCCAGAAAAACAAACAAACAAACAAAAATGAGGCTTAGATATTACAATGGTATGTGACCCTCTTAAAGCTCAATCATACCCAACAAAATCTTATTTAATTTTTTTTCCTCTTAGTGGATGATAATAAAAAAAAGGGGGGGGGGAATACTGGCATAGGCACAAAGCAGGGAGCACTGGCTAGTAAATTACTTCTTTTTAGGGTGATGGTAATTGGGCTGTATTTTGGGAGAAGGGCATGTTGGGGTGCATGTCACTAGCTTGTCCCTTGTCTTGTTCTTCTACATGCTAAGCCATCTTTGTCCACTTTCAGGTCACCCCAAAGATCAACCCTTAAGGATACACTGTTCTTCAACATAAATGTGGATCAAGTTCCTATTTCACCTTCACTTATTTGCCAAAGGCATGCAGGGTGGCAACTTTATTTGGAAAGAAAAAGAAAAAAGCAAATACAACTGCAATATATGTACATTGTTGTAGAAAAGCAACATTCTATAAAAAGTAAAAAACAAAACAAAACAAAATCCCTCCCCAACCCCTCCCAGGAATATTTGACATTTCACTCATTTAAGTCCTGAGATTTCCTTTCTCCCACAGTTATTTCCACAGCTAATATTTGCCTCACAAGAGTTCTAGGGATCTTTATGCTTTAACTCCTTGGGTTTGAACTACTCAGCCTTGAAGCAAGTTCAGGAGGAACTCAGGGTACCTCTGCTCCTTATCTGGCTCAAACTCCAGGTTTTATTTTTAATCACCTCCACAAAAAGTCCTAGATCAGGTTGACTAAATTTTGATGAAAGCGTTTCAGCTCATCACCTGGCCAAGGGGAGCAGACACTGGTAAGATATTTAATTGGCCAACATGTAAAACCTGTCTTTCAAGCCTCAGCCCTGGGGAGCCAATCAGCCCACAGACATATGCTTATCCACGAAAGTGCCCAAGGGAACCCAGACAAGCCAGGAAGTTAAACAGGAATATGGAAATCTTCACAGCTACGGAGTGACTAATTCTATCTTTTTTTGTGGCCAGACTTCCGTGGGGACTGTTCCTAATTGGCCTTCTGTTTCCCCAAACGAGATACAACATGAAAGGAAAAAAGGCACATATACTTTGGGATTGTTCTAGGAAAAGAGCGAATTTCAAAGAGGGCCCTGTTTGCCTAAAAAGGAAGTCTGAAACAAGATGAAGGTTGCTTCCAATATCTCCTCCCATTTTAAATCACTTTTTACAGTGATGACAAAACTTACAAGCAAAGCAGACACTGCTTACTGGGTAATGCACGTTGTCAAGAAAGCGCTCTCTGCTTTTAGAGGTAGAACATTGTGTGGTATCTTCGTAGGATAAGGCCCTGTACCCAGCACGCGTAAGGTGGGTGGTGCTTCCTCTGCCTTTCAAAACAAACCCCAAATCAAAACCAAAAGCCCAAGACGTCTCATATGTATGTAGTTTCCTTCTTCTGTTCTTTTGTTTTCTCTAAACACATTTTCACATTGTAAACAGAGTGTCCTATCTTGTATCTTTTTTTTTTTTTTCTCTCCCCTTTTTTATCCCTAGGGAACTATCAAGGGGTTTCCACGAACATCAAGAGAATTCCATTTTCACCGCTGAGTTAGAATTCTTGCCCTTACAGTCTTGCCGGCAGATTGTTAGGAAAAAAAAAAAAGTTTATTTACAGTATTTCTGCTTTTCCATCCCGCTTCTAATGAGAAGTTCACATTCTTAAATTCCCAGTCAGCAACTGCGTCTCTCGCCTCTGATGTCCTCTCCATGACTGATCTCGGCAGTGTGGAGCCAATGTTTAAAATGTACACTATTTACAAACGAAGTGTCCAAACTCTGCCTTCCCAGCTACCCAGTCAGCAGCGGGGCCCTTAGGGAGCGCTGTTGTGTGCAGACATTCAGAACTTGAACAAGTTGATAAAGTCCTGGGGTGAAAGTGAAACGGAGCAGCTCTCGGGGTTATTGGCCGTGCACGGATGGTCAGTGCCCTGGAAGGGAACACGATGGTTAGGTTCAAGTTCTCAGAGGCATCTTGTTCGGGAGGCATTGCCCAATTTCAAAACAACATTCCTCAGTCAAGAATGCCACAGGTCTGGAAAAACCAAAGGACTGAGTAGTGTGTATGCGCACACAGATAGAACCTGGGGCTGGGCGGTGTAAAGATTAAAACAAAGGGGGCTTTCCAGTGGCATGGTGATTAAGGTGGCTGGAGCCCATATGACTAACTATGTGGTTCAAATCTCGGACCCAGCACTTGAGAAAATAAACATAAGGGATGAAGGAAAGGAAAGCTCCCCGATCCTCCTCCTTGCGCAGGCACAGAATCAGTTTTCCGGCTGCAAAAAGGCAGTAGGAAGAGACCTGGTCTCACAATGCTGCCATGTTGACTCTTAGGGGCTGGGCAGGGGTCTGTGACGGCCGCCCTGAGACATGTACCTTCCAGGAAAGAATGTGACAGTGCTTGCAAAGCTGAAGGGTGTCTCCATACTGCTCTTTCCTTGGGTAGCAGCGTACAAGTTTAAAATACATCTTCTTCCAATCCAGCTGCCCTTTGTCTGACAAAATTAATCGCTTGCGGATCTAAAAATAAAAAAAAAAATCAAATGAATAAAAGAAGTTGCAGGAGTTTGTCAAGGAGATGCTTTGTCAGGAGCTCTGCTCCTGACCTCTCTTCCCTGTTTTCAGCTGTACCCTACAAGAACCAGGAGGAAAAACTGTCAGATATAAAGAAGTTACCTTCCTAGCTCTCCCCAGTTAAACAGTAGCTTTAAACCAGTCTAGAACAAATAGGTGGCCAGAGGCATGCTTGTCTGACTAGTGACTTTTATTGCACTTGAATGGTCCTTTCAAGTTCAAGTGATCTCAGTAGACTTCAGTCTTGGCCTTGTTATAGACTTGAGTGATTATTTCCAGGGGGATGCAGTGACAGCCTGGCATTGGGGTAGTATTCTGCATCTAAACACTAGTGGCTTCATGAACAGAACTTGCTGAACCCACATATCTATATAAGGAAACTGAAGAAATTCCAGCATACTTGAGGCAGCATGACAAGGGGCAACAGGACCAGAGTTAGTGTCTGCAGGCTCAAATTCAAGTTCAAGGGCAGCTTCCTCACCCAGAGAGCCATTTTGCTGTTTCGTTTATGTCACTTGGCCATAGTGGCCTTAGTCTCTTGATCTGTTTAAAATGAGCAGTGACACCTATCCTTCCTGGGGTCATTAGAATAAATGAAATACTCTCTGTAAAAGCACTTTAACTGCCAAGTGTCATAAAAATATGTTATTTTGTATACAAAAGAAAGGATGGGAGCCAATTTGTGAAACATGGAAAAATTTATTTTTAAAATAAAAAAGGTGTGTGTGCTTGCTGGAGAGAGAGGGGTGGAAGGGAATGAGAAAACATTCCCCAGGGTGGGTGGCCATGTTGTAATTCTTTCTTCTTCATCATCCTCTTGAGATTTTGGGCATGTACTCCTGCCCGGTGTGTTTTTCAAGCTACTGGATCTGGGACTTGAACTGCTCAGTTGACCATGTGAAAGCTTGCTGCCTTAACCATACCACGGTTGGCTCCAATTTGTGTTTTTTTTTGAGTGAGTTATCAAATGCTAATACTGCGATGCTGAAAAAGTCATGATGTATTTTTCTCTCTTTTTCTATGCAAAAATGTGTCATGACTTTTCCAAAACCCAACAGGTTGGGCTGGCCCTGTGGCCTGGTGGTTTGGGGAGCTAGATCCTACATGGCCAATGGCCGTTCAAATCCTAGCCTCGGGAACAACCAGTCAGGTGCTTGTGTGTGCCCAGGGTCCTGATGGGATGGAGAAATAGAGACAGGTTTGCAGCGTGACCATGCCCCATGGGATGGTGCTTTCTCCCTCTCCCTTTATCTCTCTCTCTCTCTCTGGCAAGGTCATGCACCCCTGGCAAGTTAAACTCAAATGTTGATAGGCTAAGAATGTAAATTTTTTTTTTCATCAAAATTATCCAAAAAGTCAAAACAAAATAAAATAATTCACATGCTCATATTTAGACAGGCAGCCCCAGAGGAGAGGCACCCCCACTTCCTGCTGCAGAAGACACAAGAGTGCTGGGGATACGAGGCAGGCTGTTGGCCCACTGACCTGGCGCTCGGAGAAGTGGTACTGGCACAGTTTCTTCCAGAGCAGCCGGTCCTCACTGAGCACGTGCAGGTCGGGGGCCACCTGGCCCAGGCTGACCAGGTCGCGGCCGTCGCTCAGCCTCTGCATGATGTTCAGTTGTAAGCACAGAGGCAGGTCGGTGAAGGTGAGGCCCTGGAAGGCAGGCTGCAGAGAGGAGGGCGATGGTGCGTTAGGGGTCAGAGGGCAGCGATTCGATGCCCTCTGGTCTGCTCTCCACCCTCGAGCTGGTTTATGATCAAGGTCCAAAGCAGCAGTTCTCCCCGTCCTCTAAGTGCACGCAGAGGACCCATGGCTGAGACCTGCCCAGAACACCCTGGAGTGGCTGGACTCGAATGACTCCAGGGGTTTTTCCTACATTTCTCAAAGCTTTATACTTTCACTCTTTTTCTTTTTAAGTTCATTTATTTCTTCCATGAGAGAGAGAGGCACCTCAACAGGCTTCGTGCCATAACCCACCCTCAGTCTCAGCCACCCAGATCACAGGCACAAGCGTGTGTGCCTGGCGTGCACAGGGAAGCCTTGGGACACGAAGCTAGGACCTTCCCTGTGGGTCCAGCGTTGTGGAGAATGGCATTAGCACTGTGCCACTACCTGACCCCACATTCACTCTCAGAGATTCTCCAGATAGCACATGTTGGATACTTGCACGCGCTTTACTCTGTTCCCTCAAGTCACAGGAGATGCCCTGGAGGGGGCGCCCTGGCCTGCCACTCCTGCCCCTTGTCACACTGTGCCTCCTGACCGCTGATCTCTCACCCGCGCCAGACACACCTTGCCCACCTGCCCACGTGCCTGCTCCCCTGTCCTCTCGGCCCATCCGAATGCTCTCCCTCAGAGCCACTTCAGACCTCCTTCCTCTGAAAGGCTTTTCTACCTTCGTGCCTCCTTTCAGGCCTTTCTCATTGTACCTTCCTAGAACGCCCGTGATCTCCTTCCAGCTTTCTGGTAACAGCCCCATTTATTATACAGTTTAACCCTTTTCCAAAAGAAACATTGAATGGAGAACTTAAGCTTTTGAGAACTTAAGCTCCATGGAAGCAGGACGTTTTATCTTTTTTTCACTGCTGTGTCCCACAGTGTCTAGAAGAGTGCCCAGCCCATAACAGGCACTCAGCAAATATTTGCGGGATGTATGAAGCCCAAATAAATAGGTAAAAAAGAACAATATAAATGACTTGTGCTGGTATGTGTGCACACGTGTGTGTGTGCACACTTGCACACACACATTGGAAATGGCTGGTCTAGAAGCCCTTGGCCTAAGCTCCACATCCATGGAGGCATCTCGATTCAAACCTAGGGCTCCGTGGGGCATTTTGAAAACTACTGGTCTGTGAATAGCACGTTGACAATGAACCATGAGCTTCTCCAAGAGCTTCCACTGCCTCCCTGAACTTATATTTAAGCCCTTCATTGTTTTAAATTTTGATGCTCCCATGATCCCCACGCAGACCTGCAGCCTGAAGGCAAGGTCTAGCTTTCTATCCCGTGTGGACTAGCCCAGCACAAACACCCTCTGGAGTGCCAGCTATGGCCTGGTGCTGGAATTGCTAAAAAGGAGCTCTTTAGGCTGGTAAGAGAGGGACCCAGAAACATAAGCAGATAATCATAGAACAATATTTTAATTGCCATTCCAGAGAGAGGCATTTCCCAAAGCTCTGTGAAAACAATCTATACACAAGAGGTCCTCAGTAGCCGTAGCTGGTCAGTCTCAAACAGCAACTGGATGAGAAACCAATGCCTCACCTGGGGCTGGGGTTTCTTGTCCTCCCTGGCAGTGCTGGGTGAGCTCTGGATTTGGGATTATTGACATTTTTAGCTCAATGCTCTGTGACCTCTGAGAGGTCACAGGAAAAAAAAAAAAAATCAAAGGATAGGGGCCAGCAGGTGGCGTAGTGTTGAAGGCTCTGGACTCCCATGTAGCTGACTATACTTGGAGTCCCAGACCCAGCAGCTTGAAACTCATGCCAGGAGTGTGTGTGTGCATGTCCAAGATCCCTAGAGGAGAAAAGAAAAGGGACTGAGGTGTGACCATCCCCCTTAGAGGGTGATGTCTCACATTCTGTCTCTCTGTGTCTCTCTGACAAGTGCACATGTCCTAAAGCCAAATCTTTCAAAAAAAAAAAAAATCATAGGATGAAGAATCCCTTCCTGAACTCAGGGAAAAATCTCCAGGGAATGAGTATCAGTTTCTCTCCTCAAATTGTTTGGGAGCTGAACTCTGTACAAAGCACATTAAAGCTTAAACACACAGAGTTCTAGGGGGAAACTCAGTTTGAGCAGTTTTCTCATGTGTCCCTGACAGGGCTGGACAGGCTCCTAGTGGGAAGGTAGATGGTGGCAAGAGGCCTTAAGAAGAATGGGAGGTGGCACAGGAAGAGAG
>NW_006160057.1:2903681-2914585 GCF_000334495.1 Tupaia belangeri chinensis
CCAGGTCTGGGTCCCAAGCACCCTCAGAAATCTGGATCTCAGTATCCCCACACCCAAAATCAATGGATTAAGGGGACTCTGAAGACCTCTTCCAGGTCTAGCAGTCTCAGACTAGAAGTGATTTCGACCTCCTGTTTCATCGGAATGATATATGACTTGACAACTTACATTGCTGAGCTTTCAATGGTTTGCAAAACTCAGGTCTCTGCCCCAGAGCAGAAGGCCCTGGACCTATTGGTTGTTTATTATCTGCCGCTGATCATATGAGCCAATAAACCTGCCATGAGATTTTCCTTTTGTTTCCAGCACTTCAAAGCCTCTACTTTTTTTGGTTAAGACTCCCAGGCCAATTATTATATTAACTCCTATTAAAGGCCAGTCCACTTGGCAGTGTTTACTCTGTCAAATTTTCAAATCTGAACTTTTCCAAAATCCTTGCCCAGACCTCATACTGAGCCCCAACTCCTGATAAACAGTTAACTGCTTGTGTGCTTTCTTTCTTTGGAACATAAACACACAAAAGAAAAATAAATCACTTTCATTCCTCCAATCACACATTTGGCTAAAATCCATTTATGTCTATCCATCTCCTCCCCACGTGCTACAGAGCAGTGCCTCACCTACGGCACACTGTAATGGCACTCGAATGCCCTCCTTTACAAAATACTGCTCTGAATCTTTTTCTTTCGTTTGTTATTATATTAGTTTTGTAAATAAAAATTGGCTCCATTGAATTAGATATGAAGATTTTAAAGGAAAACAAGCTTATGAATCCCCCCGCCCAGGATTATGTGTTGGGAAAATACTGGCAGAATGTTGGCAAATAGAAAACATTTACTATAAAAGTCATGTTAATTTTTCATGTAACTTGCAGGATCTGAAAGAGGAAATACACACCATAAAAAGGAATCAAGTGGGGAACTAGTAGATGGCGTAATGGTTATGTCGCAGGACTCCAATATAGTCGACCGTGGTTTGAATCCTGACCCGGTGGCTTAAACTCATGCTGGGAGCATGTGTGTGCATGCCCAAGATCCCGAGAGGAGAATGGAGGAGAAGGGACTGTGGCATGGCCATCCTCCCTGGGGAGTAATTTCTCACTTTCTGTCTCTCTCTCTTTCTGGATAGTGCACACACCCTATAGAAAAAACCTGTCCCCCCCCCCGAAAAATAAATAAAATGGAAATGTTAGAGATGAAGGCTATAATTCAAGAAATCAAAACCTCTCTTGAAAGTGTTAAAAGCAGATTAGATCATGCAGAAGACTGAATCTCAGATATAGAAGACAGAATCTCTGCTCCAGAAAAATTCACCAAAAAGACTGAGAAAATAACCCCCCCAAACTGAGCATAATATACGAGTAATACTAGATACCATTAGATGCTCAAGCATCCGAATAATCGGTATCCCAGAAGGTGAAGAAACTAATAAGGGCATTGATAATCGAATCCATGAAATCCTAGAAGAAAACTTTCCAAACCTAAAAAGGCATTCAAATATTCAGAACCAAGAAATACAAAGAACCTCAGATAGAATCAACCCAAGAAGATCTTCTCCAAGGCACATCATAGCTAGATTGACTAAAACCATAGACAGAGACAAGATACTAAAATAGACAAGAGAAACATCAAGTTACTTTCAAAGGCTATTCCACCGGGCTAATATCAGACCTCTCGTCTGATATTGCAAGCAAGGAAAGAATGGGAAAATATATTCAAAGTGTTGAGTGAAAAACATTTCAGCCAAGAATACTATATCCAGTAAGGTTATCCTTCATATGGGAAGAAAAGTCTGAAACAGTCTCAGATAAACAAAACCTGAAAGAATTTACCAATAACAGACCAGCTCTTCGAGAAGTTCTGAAGGGAGTGCTATACTAGGAAAACTAAAGACAGAAATAAGAGGACAAAAATGACCAAGAAAAAGGCCAGCTTCATGGTGGAGACAAGTTTGGGAATACCGATAATGTTGAATGTTAACTTCCAGGATTTAAATGGAAAGATCATATCACAGTAACCCTGCAAATTCAAGAAAAGAGAGATTACATGAGACTGAATTGGTGAAATAGAATTCTATGACTTTTGTCTAAAATATTACTGATTTTCTTCTATGCTTTATCTTCCAGACTTAAGGATTTTGGTTCTCTTGTGAGTTGTTGATAGGTTCAGCAATCTGTTAATTTTTTAAAAGTTGAAACATAAACGTTTTTCCCTTCCTGACTCCATTGCAATTGGAAAATATTTGTGAGCATTCTTATTTTGTGACAGAATGGTTATTTGCATAAATTCAATAATACAATAGTATTTGTTGCCTTGCATCAGATATTGAATTCTTATGGGGCTTTGTGCAAATAACAGACCAAACTGAGATTAACCTAATTCTTTTGCAGATATGTTAGTTTATACTTCTCTTTAGTAAAAGGGGAAATAGAGAAAAAATGTTTTAGAAGAAAATTACAGTGCACTTGTCACTAGATTCTAGCTTTGTTCATATTTTTAGTTTAAGATATTTTGTGAATAAATAAAATGTGAAAAATAAGTTTAGTATGGAAGGGAGGAAGGGGAAAGGGGAAGGGAAGAACAAGCAAAAGTATGCTTAATTGACAAAAAAAGGAGAAGCTATTTGCTGATGATAAGGTATACAGTAATACCTTTGTCTTCACTGACATGCATGCACCGGAAAAAGAAATGTACCTTGTAAAGACATGTGATTAAATGTAAATAAATAAATAAAAATAAAATAATAAAAACTTAAAAATTTCATATAATAACATACATCTCTTTGGGCTACAACATTAAAAATTAAGTTTTAGAGCTAGCCTGGTAGTCTAGTGGTTAAGAGAGTTGGATCCTACATGGCTGACCAGGGTTTGAATCCTGGCCCTGGTGGCTTAAAAAAAAAGAGTTGGGTGCATATTACATGCTCCAAGTCTCCATGGGATAGAGAAATGAAAGAGAAGGCACTGTGGCATGACCATGCCCCATGGGGGTTGCTTTTTCCCTCCCTCTTTTTCTTCCCTTTCTCTGGCGAGTACATGTGTCCTCTGGCAATTAAAAAAAATAAAGTAAGTTTTAAAATACAGTACAGATTATTTCTCGATCCTTCTGGAAGAAATATGAAGAGTTGGGCATTTGTATTTAAAGCTTTTCAGAATTCCATGGTGGCCAGCATTGCCCTCAAAATAATGTAGGTCAGATATGGAGGGCCGGGGGAGGACAGGAAGGAGGAGGGGGTGACAATTTAAAGCATAGCCTTGCAGATAGGCCTGGGTTCAAGCTCTGTGCCATGTCATGGTGGTGAGGTCCCAGTACCCATTTTTTAAAAGAGGTTTTTGCCTTTTGACACGTGAACTTGCTGGAGAGAGGCAGAGAGACAGAGACAGTGAGAAGGGAAAGTGAGAAATCACCCCCCAAGGAGAGAAGGCCATGCCACAATTCCTTCTCCTCCATTCTTCTCCTGAGATTTTGGGCATGCACGAACACACGCTTGGCATGATTTTCAAGCCACCAGGTTAGGGACCCAAACTGTAGTCAGTCATGTGGGAGTCCAGTGAAGTAATCGCTACACCTGCTGGCTCCATGCCCAAATATTCTTAACTACTCAGTCTAATTTTTCTCCTTTATAAAACAAGGAAAAAACATACGGTGTTGCTGGACAGAGTGATGAGATCATGTACAGAAGCACTCAGTACAGCGTGCAATGAATAGTAGCCTTTATAACAACTACTTATACGCGCTAGATGAGTTAACTAACACATGGAAAGGACGTCGAGGGATCTGCACAGAGCAAGTCCTGAATACTAACAACAGCTGATACATTGACACACTACAGACCAGGCACCGTTCTAACTGCTTTCTGTACGTTAACTTACTCACACTCACACCACGACTACAAGGCAAGTATTTATGGCCACCATTTTCCAAATGAGGAAGCGGAAGCATGGAGGGGTTGAATAATTTGCCCCAAATCCTGCAGCGAGTAACTCATCACCATCATCCATAACACGGGGCAGTATTTCCCATCACGTTCCTTTGAACACTGAGCAAGTACTCTGGGCAGGCAGAGCAAGGAGACTCCCCTTCAACTATGTGTTCCTTCATCTGAGCTGTTTCCTGACTGCCTTCAGCTCTGGGTCAGGTACAGGGACTAAGACGGCTATGTCCTTTCTTTGTGGAGTTTCTACGTCAGTGGATAGAGACAGAAAAGAGCACATGTGAGATTCTTTCAGACTGTGAAACTGCTCTGCAGAAGGTGAGGTGACAGCAGTTGCCACAGACTGGGTGGTCAGGGAAGCTGAGAAGCCCCAAGGCAGGACCAAACTCAGAGTGTGCAGGGAACAGCTGGGCTTGGCTGGAACGCCTGGAACAGCAGAGAGCGCTGAACTCCAGTGTTTGATCTCTTCTGCATGAGATTTCATTGGATTAAAGAGCTTTTTTCTTTTTAAGCTGGATCATCTGATAAATAATTGGAAGGAAGCTAGAGTGAGAGAGAGTTGGACACCACTGATGTAAGCAAGGGTGTCTATTTTAGAAATAAGGAGTTCAGCGTTCTGGCTGCAGCTCTGGCTCTAATCATTGTGTAACCCTGGGAAAGTGACTGGGTGTCTCTGGTCCCCACCCCTACCCATGGAGTATAATAGCAACTACAGTGGCCACCTCCCACTATAGTGTTTGTGTTTGTGGATTAATTAAGGAGGGCTCTGAGGAAGTAAGCCTGTGGAAGTACAAGATATGGGGGTACACATGGCCAGAGTGGGCTTCCACCAGGTAGACAGAGGGAACAGAGCTGGTCTCTGGGCCAGTGTGAACATCCAAAGGGGAGTCCCAAAGTTGCAAGAGGGCAGATGCCCTTGGGAAAAATGGTATTTACTCATTCATATCACTAGCTGGATAATTCTCTCCTAGGCCTAGAAAAAACATTCAGTATTAACTTCAGGCCGCAGAAAATGCCAGAAGCCAGGCTGACAGTGTTAGTGGGTTTTCTGTGAAAGATAAGCAGGAAATTTGGGTCTCAAATTCACTTGGTCAAACTAGGACTCCACTTGAGAATGGGGAATGGGGTAAATGACTAGATTATATAAGGTGCATGTTCATGATAAATACGTTCTTCACATAATTGAATAATTGAAATAGTTTCTGAAAGATGACCTGCATTTGTTCTCTGGTCTGGGAATGCGTGTGTGTGTGTGTGTGTGTGTGTGTGTGTGTGTGCATGTATGAGTGTGTGAATGTGTTTGATTGTGGATATTGTAGCTTAAGTAACTTTCAAGAAGTCATGTAAGTCTGAGGCTTCTGATTTTCCTCTCTGTTTTTGAACTTAAAAAACCAAGGCATGGGGCCAGCAGGTGGCATGGTGGTTAAGGTGCTGGACTCCCACATGGCTAACTGTGGTTCAAGTCCTGGACCAGGTGGCCAGGACTGACTGACTGACTGACTGACTTTCTTTCTTTCTTTTTTTTTTTTTTGGAGAGGTTTCTTAGCTATAGGGCGCATGCGCTTGCCAGACAGACAGAGAGAGACATAGAGACAGAAAGTGAGAAATCACCCAGGGGGGTGATGGTCACGCTGCAATCCCTTCTCCTCCATTTTCCTCTCGGGAACTTGGGCATGCACGCACACCCGCCTGGCGTGAGTTCTAAGCCACCGGGTCCGGGACGCGAACCACAGTCGACTACGTGGGAGTCCAGCGACATAGCCATTACACCAACTGCTGGTTCCTGAGGTGCCTTGCTTTCTCACTTTTCCTTTCTCTCTCTGTCTCTCTCCAATGAGTGTATGTGCCCTATAGCAAATTTAAAAAAAAAAAAGAATAGTAAGAAATAAAATAGTAATTCCTTAAAAATGGAAAGAAATAAAGGCACAGAGAGGTCACTAAGTCAAGTCAAGGACATGCATTTTGAAACTTCTTTCAGTAAAATAGTCGTTGCAAAAATGTCAGAGAAGTTGTCTTCATGTTACCTTGTCCCGATATGGGGCAGCCCTAAACTTTATCAGCGTGGCTCCCGGAAACCTCTTCCGACAGCTGTGGTCAGTGGTGAGATAGGAAGCGAGTGAGACGTGAGCTGCCTAAGTGAGGCTGTCCATTAGTGAGCCCGAAGAGATTACACCAGCCTCCTTCTCACATTTCTGTGTGTTTTAGCCCTCCTGCTCACTACCAGGAGGATAAGAGCTGAGGGCCAAGTTACGTTCTGAAACTATTGGTGTAGACAGCCACGCTGATGATACAAGGTTTTTTTTTTTTTTTCCTTCGAGAGTTGCTTATCATATTCCTGTGTGTATGTTTACAAATTTTAAAATATTTTTCCAGAGAGCACATACACTTGCTGGATACAGAGAGACAGAGAGGGAGAAATCACCTTCCTTCTCACTATAATCCCGTCTCAATTTCTCCATCCTGTTGGGATTTGGGGTACATGTACACGTGTACCCGGTGTGTTTTTCAAGCCGCTGAAGCCAGGATTCAAACTGTGTGGTTGGCCATGCAGAATCCAGCTCTCTTAGCCACCATGCCTAGGGGCCGGCCCTGTCACCATCTTTAATCATAGGCTTCCTCTGTCATAACGACCAATACCTGAGACTAGAATTTTAACAGGCTGGTTCCTGTCACCCACAGGGCTGCCTTCACAGCTCTACCATGTTCTAGCTGGTACCCTAAAGCTCAGTCGTTATGAGGAGACAGGCAAAGAGACTTCTCCGGATCCCTAAGATTTCAGCAGAACAGGCAGCGTCTCCCCCAAATCTGAGTTTCCAGTTTTCCCACTATGTTTCAACTGGCTCTCATCTGTGGCACTCTTTGCTCCTGTGTTCAAGTTCTTCTTCCCACCCTCCTGTTCTCAGGAAGGCCCCCAGCCCACGGCACAAAGCATCACATCAGAGCAGACTGGTCCCTTCCAGCACCAGGGTCAATCACAGTCCTGGCCAGGCTGTGCAGCAGCTCAGTGAGGAACCAGCTGCTTGGAGGGGCCGGGCTTCCCTGCTTACCCTGGTGATCTGGATGTTATTCAGCTGCTGCTGCCAGTGGAGAATCGTCTCCATTCGATACACCCACATGTTAATGTTCCCGACCAGCACAGACTTGCCGACTCTCTGGACCAGTGTGCACAAGGACGTGTAGAGCGTCTGCAGCAGCTCCCTTATTAGTCGAATGTTTTGCTGGTCTTCAAGGACTTGAGTGGGGAAGAAAAAAATCATCAAAGTTACGATACTTGGACACAAATGGACTATATTCACAAATGGACTTTTCTTCTGTGTTCTGCTCGGGTTACTGGGCACTGACTCGGGGGATATGGTTTTCTTTCTCCTTGGTGTTTATCCTGTACTTGGCCAAGTTTCTGCATTGGAGGTTAATGGGTAGAGTTTCCATGGTGTAGGGACTTCTTTGTCCTCTTCTCCTTAGTTTTCTATAATGCCCCTTTCTTCTCATTGTTCCATGGGCGCCAATAGCTCACCTGATCAAAAACTTGTTTCTTTTGCCCAGTACTGACCTCCCTCTTGGAAGGTCTGTAAAAACAGGTGGTTAAGGGGCTTAGGAAGGTGCTTAGATTGTAATCCTGTCTGACTACGAGTGCGATTATGGACAATCACTTCTGGGCCTCAGTTCCTCTGTATGTACAACGGCTTAATTGAACCAGACACTGAATTTTCCTTTCAGATCAAATAGTCTAAGAATTGAGTCTGCTTTTGTGCACAGCTCAATTTCCTAGGAATTTGGGACCTAGAGGTTCATAGCCAAGACTGACATGTGTCTATACTGAGAAGCCTGAGAGGTTTAACTCAGGGGAAATGGATGATCCCCCCAAAAAGGACTGAAGAGAGAAGGAGGGTCATTTCTTTCTTTTTGGAGCATTGCTTGTGCATTGGAATCTGGCACCCCGAAACGCAGCTGGAGTTCCTCATTTTCAGCTGTTCACCTTCCTTTCAATTGAATGACATGCCCACTCTATTGGGAAGCCCATCTGCCCATCCCCATGCCTATAAAAAGGGGTGAGAGAGTGAGAGAGAGTTCACCTTTCAGTACCACTTTTTCCAAAATGTTCATGAAGTTCTTTTGGGCGATGCCACTCAGGGACGTGAGCTGTGACTTTGCTATCAGTTCCAACAGCTGTGGATAAAAATAGAAGTCACCAGGATTAGAAGACAGATATTTTTCTCCTCTAATCTTTGCTTTTGAGTCACATGACACACGAATACAGATGATGACGGGGAGAGAGAAATGGCAGACAGGACTACCATGCACTAAAAAGCAGATGCTCAGAGTGAAAGAAAAACTGGGTGATTCAAAACCCAGGAATCAGGCTGAATATTCAATTGCTTTTTTCTTTGAAATATAAAGAGTGTGGCTTCAGCTGAGGCTAACCATTCTACTTGTCCTTTGGGCAAGTGAAACTGACACGCTCAGAAGAAAACAAAACCTCCCGTGACCCACAGACATTTGAGTTCTGCATAATTACCCCCACAAGAATGCTTCTGCCCCTATTTGAACTTCTTCCCCATGGGCACTGACTGCTTACAAGGTACCTAAAGACCACGTTCAGCAACTGTGTGCATTTTCCAGGGAAACAGCAAGTCCTATCCAGTATCTGCTCATGCAGCGTTCCAGAAACACGTCTGTCACTAGGGCCTTTCATTCACTCAACTTCCTGTAGAAAGAGGCCACTCACAGGAAGTGAGAGAAGTTCAGTGACGTATGGGGTGTCTGGACTGTTTCCACTCAGAGGCGGTGATGTCACTGCGACTGAGAACTAGAATCCTTGTCATTCTTAGCCTTGGGTTCAAGCCTCAATTTGACCATTTATTAACTCTGGGATTATGGACTAGTTACCAGGTTTTTATTTTTAAAATTTATCAGAGGGTACAATGTGCTTTTTCTGGGGTGGAGAAATAAAAAGCAAGAAAGTACCCTGCATTGGGCGTAGTCATGCTGCAATCCCTTCCCCTCCATTTTTACCTCCTTTAGGATTTGGGGCATGCATGGACATGTGCCAGGGGTTTCTCAGGCTGCTGGATATGGGATTCGAACTGTGCAGTTAGTCATGTGGGATCCTGCTGCCTTAATGACCATGTCATGGGCCTGCCTCAATTACATTTCTTGGCGCCCCCATTTCTTCATCTATTTTAATCATACTTAGCGTTCCCAAGACTATTGTGAGCCTTAAATGAAAGATTGTATAGAAAACCCGTAGCACCTACCCCAGCATAAAGTAGGCGCTACATGAAGGTTAGTTTATTGGAGGAGTTTGTCTCATCCCTACGTCCTCCATTGTCGCCAAACAAAAAGAAAAAAGATAAGAAGTTGGTGCAGCCTCAGTCCAATCTTTCTTTTCTTCTATAGTAAGATTTTTTTTTAAAAAAAAATCAAAGATTCTATTTTTGAAAAATTAAAGTTGACCAGAGGGTTCTTAGAGATCATCTAGTTCAACCACCTAACAGATAAGCAAACTGGGGTCCAAGAGACTACACCACTCCACAGCCGGCAAGAGGGCTCCGCAGAGTCTTCAACACAGGGAAATAAAGGAACACACGCCATGCTTTCAAAGAATTATACCACAAGTTGATATAAAGTGAAAATAGGTAGTTTCTTTGGAACCTGTCAGGCTCCCAAGCAAAACTATTGGGCCGTTGGAAAAGTCATGATGTATTTTTGTATGTTTTTCTATGTCACACATGCAGGGAGAGATGTGGACACTGACTAGGAAGGGAAGGTGAGGCTGGTTTGTTATACTGGTTAGTACTGGTGATCCAAGGGTGGACTCTGGGAATTGACCAAGCATCTGCTGAGAGAGGCAGGACATCAAAACGCCAGCAGAGGCCATGTCCATGGGAGGCGACTGCTCCAAATGCTCTCTGCCTGTCTGGTTTAGCTCTGCCCACTACCAGCAGATGACAGTCAAGAGAGGAGGGAAAATGTTAGGGGGACTGGCCAAGCTTTTCATTTATCCCCCTGACCCCCAGCAAGATTCAGAAGGCCAGGCGATGGTCTATTAATACTCTGAGCTCTCACATGACCAGCTGAAAGCAAGATGAACGAGAACAAAAGCCTGCAGCCGGCCCTGGAAGGGCAGTTGCCGTGCATGCACCGTGACTCATCACCGGGTGGGTGGTGGGTTGAGGGGTGGGAGGATGATGGGCAGAGCTCTGCCTAAAGCCCATCCAAAACCCAGATTCCACGTGACTACCATCTCAGAGGGATGTCAACTTTAATCTTGTCTAAAAATGCACCAATCACAAGGATAAGAAAGCTCTCCAGGCTGTGACTCTGCATTTGCAGGAAAACAAAATGCCCTTTGGTCTGGCTGCCTTGATCTCCGTTTACTAAGGACAAGGAGGAATACAGCAGCTAGTATGTATCAACTGACAACTGAGTGACCTGTCAGCTCCTCTGCGATCTTTTTAAATTTTTCACCGCCAGGCAGCCGTGGCGTCAGGAGAAAGAACCCTGGAATAGGAGAAGGCCTGCGGACTCTGACTGGGTGACCTTTACAACTGTCATTCATTTAGCAAGTACATTCTGAGTGTCCATTCTGGCCTAGTGTTGTGGTGACAGGGATTGACGATAAAGGCACATGATCCCGGGGCCAGCAGATGGCATAATGGTTACGTTGCCAGACTCCCATGTAGTAGACCACGGTTTGAACTCTGGACCCTGTGGCATAAAACTTATGCTGGGTGCATGGGAGGTAATTTCTCACTTTCTCTCTCTGTCTCTTTCTCTGCCTCTCCGGTGAGCACACTATAGCAAAAATTTCTCTTTCAAAAAAAAAAAAAAAAGGCATGTGGTCCCTGTCTATGGTCTGTCATTTAATCTCCCCACATCCCAGTTTCTTCATTTCTTTTTCTTTTTTTTTTTTGGAGAGGTTTTTGCTATAGGGCGCATGCACTCACCAGAAAGACAGAGAGAGACAGAAA
>NW_006160057.1:2914622-2939563 GCF_000334495.1 Tupaia belangeri chinensis
CCCTTCTCCTCCATTCTCCTCTCGGGATCTTGAGTACACACACACATGTACCGGTGAGAGTTTAAGCCACCGGGTCCGGGACTCGAACCACGGTCAACTACTTGGGAGCCCAGTGACATAGCCATTATGCCAACTACTGGTCCCCCCAGTTTCTTCACTTCTAAGATGGAAATACACAGATTACCTACTTCACAGGACTGTTATGAGAATAAAGTAGGAAAGATATGTACAAACACACCGGGAAAACCAAATATGAGGCATTATTCTTATAAGGTATTAGTTCTTTCCCTTCCAAATCCCTGTCCTTTAGTGAAGTTTAAAGTTGACATCAGGGGTGGGCAACCTTTTTCTGTAAAGGGCCAATTAGTAAATGTTTTAAGGTTTGGGGGCCATAGGGTCTCTGTAGCAACTACTCAATTCTATTGTAATGCAAACCACCATGGACAACATGTAAACAAGTGAGAATTGAAGTGCTTCAATAAAATTTTATTTACAGAAACAAGTGGAAGGCTAGAGTTGGCACTTTGGTCATAGTTTGCCAACTTCTGACTTTGATCAGAGAGTTCAAGAGTGAGTTCTAGAGTCAGACTTCTGCCTCAGGTTTCCCACCTTAAAACATAATAATATGACTAATTTCAGAGTTGCTGGGAAGATTAAATGTGTTCACAGGCTCTCATAACTGTGCCTGGTATGAAGAATATACCCAATAAATTATTACCATTAGCTTTTATTATAATAGGAAGAAGAGGATATTACCAGGTAAAATTATTGTCCAGCAGGAAAGAATGGATTTTAGGATAAAGTATAACTAGTTTAAAGACCTTTGGAATCCTTGTGTTTCAATTGTACATGTTGTTAATCCAATGCTTAAATGCTTCCAAATTTTGGGACCAGCAGATGGCGTAATGGTTACGTCACTGGATTCCCACATAGCTGACTGTGGTTCGAGTCCTGGACCCAGTGGCTTCAAACTCATGCCGGGGGCATGTGCGTGTCCAAAATCCCAAGAGGAGAATGGAAGAGAAGGGATTATGGCATGGCCATCCCCTGACCGGGGTGAGGGAGGGAGCGGTGATTTCTCGCTTCCTGTCTTTCTGTCTCTCTGTGAGCGTACATGCCTTATAGTGAAAAATCTCTCTAAAAAAATGCTTCCAAATTTTAATATTCCCTTCTGTCCTTTTTATTGTGTTTCTAATACAGTTATTAAATCTCTAGCTATTGATCAAAGTTAATGTTGATACATTTTAGGACTTTCATAGTTTGCATCCACTATGAAATCTTATTTTGCTAACATTAATCTTCGATGACAACTCAAGGAGGTAGATTCCCCATCTGACAAACAGGGACAATAAGGCTCAGAGGAGTTAAGTAACTCACCTAAAGACATAGCAGCAGTAGCAAATGGTGGGGATAGAACTCGAACCCAGCTATGTCTAACAGAAAACGTGTGTTATGACAGCTTAGACTTCGGTTTGTCAAGGCCAATTAGTTTTGCATTGAAGACCCAATTTTACTCTAAATGTAGTAGCAATACCATGTATTGTTATGGTCTGGGGAAACAGAGTCTGGGAATTTTATATAATATTGAGTCGCAGTTGGAAATCAGTGTTTAGGATGAAGGGATAAATGAATAGTCAGAAGGTGTGAATAGCACATTTTGAATGAGGCGATTGCCTTGGACCAACCCTTGGTCTACTTTCCACATCAGTACAACTCTACAGGCCCAGAGCAGGAGGCTGTGTTGTGTGGAACTAACAGTCAAAAAAACTGACTTTATTTCTGCGTCAAGAGCTGTGTGCACTGGGAAGTAGGTTTGTATCTAGCAATTTGTTTACCAAGATGACTTAGCCAATTGGACTCTTTGGCCCTAGCCACAAGAGAAAAAAAGAGAGCAGTGGATAATGTCATGTTTGGAAGTGGCTATTTGTTTTCTGCTAGGCAAATTTTAGCCCAGGTGCCAGTAATTCAGGGCCGTGTTTGAACAGAGGCAGGAGGGAGCTGGGGGAGGGGGACGAAGGTTCTTGGCTCCTCCTGGGTTGCATGGCGTCAGTACTGTGTGGGCAGCCTGGTACTCACATGTCTGCACTGGCTGGCTGCACAGTAACGGGAATGGTTCTGAGCTACTGAGGAAGGGATGGTGGTCACTGTGGGCTGAGACCACATCCTGCCCTTCAGCTTTGGCTCACGCTAATCTTGCAGCTGAGGAGGAGGAGAAAAATAGACTTGCAAGCAGCACCATGTATCAAATCTCAGAGTGGGTATCAACCATGGTTTGAAGGGCTGTGTGGACAGTGAATGGGCAGAAGACAGAGTTGCCTCCTACCTCCCTTAACTTGCAGAAAAAGCAGATTTCTTATCTCCTTGTCCTGTTTGTTCATTCTAGCATTGCATTCATAGTTTTGTAGTTACTTTTTTTGTTTGTTTTTTTTTAAAGACATGGTCTCACCATGTTGCAAGCCTCCTCAGCTGGCCAGCTGAGATCACAGGTGTGTGCCACCATCCGCCATGCCTGGCTCTTATTTTTTTATTTTTATTTTTTGGGAGAGTGTTTTGCTGTGTAACCCTGGTCCACTTCAAGGGCATGATCCTCAGGTTTTAGCCTCCCTAGGTTGCTGGGATTACGGGTGCATGCCACCATGGCCAGCCTCTTAGATTGAACCTGGAGTAGAACTTGGGCCTCCTGTGTGGTCCCAGCCTGTGGTCCCTGCATCTTAGCAGCCTGTGTCATCTGGACCCCACAGTATTGCAGTTTTTAAAAATACATCCACTCATGTCACTTCTTTGCTTGAAATCCTCAAACGTCTTCTCTTTGCACTTGGGAAAAAGCCCAAACTCCTCACCATGACTGACAAGCTTCTCCCTGATCTGGTGCCTCCTTGGCTCCTTTTCTAGACTCATTTTGCAAAGCGTTTCCACACTCGTTCTGCTCTGGTTATGCAGGCTGACTCCCATGCCATGAATAGGCCAAGCGCATTCCCACCTCCGGGTCTTTGATTTGCCACACGCTCAGCTCCATTGCACCCCTCAGTTCTCCATTCAAATGTGGTCTGCCCAGAGCTCAGAGACCTCCCAGCCGTGCAGTACAAGAGCCTCCAACCCCTCTTTACCTTACCATGGTTTCATTGTTCCACTGGTGCATATCTGAAAAGACCTCGTTTACTCACTTGCTGATTGTCTAATTCGGATACACTTTCAAGACAGCAGGGGCTGTCCTGCTCATCTGTCCCCAGTTTAGCACACGATAGGCACTCCACAAATTTTTTTTTTGAAAAGAATTATGTTATTCTTTTTAAATTTAAAAAGAATTTAAAAAGTTGCTATAGAGCATGTGCACTTGCCAGAGAGAGACAGACAGACAGAGAGAGACTGAGAGAGAAGAAAAGTGAGAAAGCAAGCCACCAGGTCTGGTACTCGAGGTGTGGTCATCTGGACCCCACAGTATTGCAGTTTTTAAAAATACATCCACTCATGTCACTTCTTTGCTTGAAATCCTCAAACGTCTTCTCTTTGCACTTGGGAAAAAGCCCAAACTCCTCACCATGACTGACAAGCTTCTCCCTGATCTGGTGCCTCCTTGGCTCCTTTTCTAGACTCATTTTGCAAAGCGTTTCCACACTCGTTCTGCTCTGGTTATGCAGGCTGACTCCCATGCCATGAATAGGCCAAGCGCATTCCCACCTCCGGGTCTTTGATTTGCCACACGCTCAGCTCCATTGCACCCCTCAGTTCTCCATTCAAATGTGGTCTGCCCAGAGCTCAGAGACCTCCCAGCCGTGCAGTACAAGAGCCTCCAACCCCTCTTTACCTTACCATGGTTTCATTGTTCCACTGGTGCATATCTGAAAAGACCTCGTTTACTCACTTGCTGATTGTCTAATTCGGATACACTTTCAAGACAGCAGGGGCTGTCCTGCTCATCTGTCCCCAGTTTAGCACACGATAGGCACGCCACAAATTTTTTTTTTTTGAAAAGAATTATGTTATTCTTTTTAAATTTAAAAAGAATTTAAAAAGTTGCTATAGAGCATGTGCACTTGCCAGAGAGAGACAGACAGACAGAGAGAGACTGAGAGAGAAGAAAAGTGAGAAAGCAAGCCACCAGGTCTGGTACTCGAGGTGTGGTCAGCCATGCGGGAGTCTAACACCTTAACCACCATGCCACCTACTGTCCACAAATATTTGTTTTTAGGACGTTTGTCTTTTAGAATCAAAATGTTATGGCTAGAAATATTATGAACTTTGGAAACAGTTCGCTCCAGTCCTCTCCTGCTATAGATGAAGTGGCTTCTGATAATCGAATGGCATAATCAAGGTTACTGGTAAACCTCTTAGACTGTCAGGCGAGTGTCCACGTGGGGGCTGGTTCCAGGCTGATGTTCCAGGAGCAAATTACTTTCCTGGAGGGTAAGCAGCCTGGGGTCTAGAAAGATGCGACATAATCAGGCCTTCAGAAGCATTGACAAGTAGAGCAGCTTCCTCTGCCTGTTCGTTTAAAGGACAAAGCTGCACCGAGGTTACTGTGAGGCTGCTGCACAACCGTGCCCTGTTATATATAGAATATGGTTAAGAACATAATTTATTGGGCCAGCGAGGTGGCTTAGTGGTTAAAGTAGCAGGATCCCACCTTGCCCACTGCGTGGCGTCCCAGTGGTTTGAAAATCATGTGGGGTGTGTGTGTGTGTGTGCCCCAAATCCCTAGAGAAGCATGGCAAAGAGACCGCAGCATGGTCATCCTCCCTGGGAGGTGCTTTCTCACTTTTCCTTGCTCTCTCTCTCAGTGAGTGCAGACGCCCTCTTCCAAAATGAACAAAAAGAATATAGTTCATCCCTCAATTCCTCCATCTCCTCTGCCGGTGGGGTGCTGCAGCGTGAAGTTTATGTCTGATTGGTAAATGTGCCAGTGATCAGACATAAACTCATTTCAGGCAGGAACGAGCCCCAGCCTCCAGGAGCACCTGCAGGTCTCACGTTCTCAGCACCCAAGCTGGGTGCCTACGGGCAGCTCATGCCTTTTGCAATAACCCTCGGTTACATTAGGCAGCACTTCTGCCAGTGCTGAGTGCCGGGCACAGCTCACACTCATATTTACTCAACGGCTAACACGTGACAAACCTGGACAGTTTTGTCCTGCCTTTGAGCTTGAACACTGACAGGGTAGGAGAGGAGAGATTCCAGTGACATTCATCATCTGAGGCATGCCAAGACAGGGTAAATATTTGCAAGTGATGCTGCTCTCCAACCGAGGACGTTAAAATAATAGGAAGGGGCAGGCCTACACGATTCCTTTGGGTCCTTGGTCAGGAGAGACTTGCTTCTTGTCTTTCATCTATTAATATTTCAGTTACTTTTGCATTTACAATGGTGCCCTGTTCCCCGTTGCAGCCACCTGAGCAGTAACGCTTGGCCTGAGGATCCTGCATACCCCTGCTCCCTCGCTCCACATCTGTTCCAGAGAACAGTTCCATGAGGCCAAGTGTCATGTCGCCTTCAGCCCGACCCTCAGCCTGACCCCCTTTCACTGCTGTTCTGTCCCAACCCCCGGGATCTGCTAATGCCATGTGTCCCTGCCGAGCCTTCTACCTGCCTCCCATCTGGCCAAACCCTGGCCATCTTCAAAGAAAAAGCATCTCAGGTTCCACCTCTTCTAAGAAGCCATCCCAGACAGTTACCGGCTTCAACTTGCTGCCTGTGGAGCTGGGTCTTGTCCCCAGAGTAACTCAGAGCACCTGCCATGCAGGGGCCAGCTCTCGCATGCTTCTCAAGTCGCTACAGCAACCCTGGGCATAGAAGGGAACCTCAAAAAGTTCATGAAAACAATGGAAAAGTATGAGTTTTGAAATCCATGCCTAGTTTTCCCCCAAATCCACATTTTCCATGCATTTTTGGAGACCACCCACTTGGACCTCCTACAGACATCCCTGTGTAGGGGTTCAGGAGCATTCACTTAAAGCAATTTGTAATGTTTGGGGGCCCTAGCAGGAAGATGCCATCAACTATCCAAGCTTTGTCGTCAGAGGCCACTTCCTTACTGGACTTGGGAGGCCTTCATTTTCAATGTCACAGACAATGATACAGCATTGAACACTCTCAGGACCCTCCTTTCCTGGATGGGACAAAGTCTGCTGAACTGGCACTTGAAACTCAGACCACCTGTCCAACTGGCATGTCCCCCCTGTATAATAAGCATCTGACTAAAGCCTAGAAACCCAGGTAGGTTTTTAGTACAACATACATTCCTGAACCTGTGACAGTATATATTTAGATTCTGAATCCGCAGGAAAACCATTATATAGAGCTGGCTGGTAGCATGGTGGCCAAGATGGCTGGGTCCTACATGGCTGACTCTGTAGCTGGCATCCTAGACCCATGGCTCAAAAAACATACCAGGCACACGTGCATGTGTGTGCCCAAAATCCCACAAGGAGAACAGAGGGGAAGGGACTGCAGTGTGGCCATGCCCCCTGGGAGGTGCTTTCTCACTTTCCCTCTTGCTCTCTGTTTTTCTCTAGCGAGCATATGTGCTCTCTAACAAATTAAAAAAAGGAAAAAAGAATGCATGCTGAGATGATTTTTCACTGTTAGAAGTTCATGGATAGGGGCTGGCAGGTGGCATGGTGGTTAAGGCGCTGGTCTCCCACATGGGTGATCACAGTTCGAGTCCCGGACCTGGTGGCTTGCTTTCTCACTTTCCCTCTTGCTCTCTGTTTTTCTCTAGCGAGCATATGTGCTCTCTAACAAATTAAAAAAAGGAAAAAAGAATGCATGCTGAGATGATTTTTCACTGTTAGAAGTTCATGGATAAGAATCCCATTGCGCTTGTCTTGTTTCCCCATTTCTGTGGGCACTCTCACTTCCACGGGCGTCTTTCCTACTTCTGCAAGCACCCCATTACTTCTGTGGTTCTGTGAGCAACCCCCACTTCTTCAGGTAGCCCTGTTTCTGCATACGCCCCTCCGTCTGTTCGTGTCTCCACCTCTGTGGGCCCCTGGACACAGCAGGCTCTGCCTCTCTATGTGTGCTTATTTTGACTGACAAGGCCCCAAATTCCAAGACACAGACACTCCTGCAAAATCGCTGATCAGCCCTCACCTAAGGGCCGAGTCTGCGACCTCAAGGTTAAGCCCACTGGGTGATTCTCCTCACTCACTACCATTTCTGTGGGTCATTTTCAGACAGGCCCATGGCTCTGCCCTTTCGATGTTGTTGCTGTTGCTGGCTGACTTCCTGTCTTGCATCCCAGATAACACTAGCTTTAAGACCCGGGAGGTGGCAGCTGCCCTCCCAGAGGAAGGCCACAGGCTGCATGCAGTCCTAAATCAGTCCAAGGTCACTGTGGCAGAGGGGCACTTCAGAGCCCACCAGGGGCTTGGCAATTGCCTGCCCTTAATTTGAGGCACTGGGTTTAAATTTGAGGCATCGTGCCATATTTCAGCCTTTCATTTGCCAAACCGCCCGTCAACTTAAACTAAAACATATTTCTGGAAAATGCTTCCAGGGGTGGTAGGAATGCAGTAACTTGCGGGAAACAAGTCGAGTGGACTTGGGGTGGTAATGCGGGAGAAATAAGTGTGCATCAGATGAGGCTGGGAGGCCGCTTGCAGCAGAGGGACAGAGATGGTGGTGGCAAGCCTTTGTCCTTCCAGATCTGCTAGCACATCTGAGTGGTTTAGTACAGCTAGTCCTTGACTTTCTGTGATCTTCCTGGGTTCATGATGACGGAGTGGGCCTCATTCTCATCACATAGAGAGAGCCGGGCAAGACCAGATCACAGGTCATCTGGCAGAAAGTGGGCTCGCTGTGGGCAGGCCATTCGAAAAGACGTCAGGGAGCGGGGAGTTCTGAACTGTCTTAAGCAGAGGTATGAGTCGGAGGCTCGATCCAGGCATCTCCTGTAAGGGTGTGTATGTACGTGTGTGCACACGTGTGCAAATATTTCAGTGATGATAAAAGAGGGCAGGGCGGCGGAGGGGAGGCTGTGCTAGGTAAGCAGCCAGAAAATAATCCAGGTTTAGGTTGCGCCCTTACCTTGTAACACCCCCTCCCCCCGCCCCCAGCTAGGTGTCCTTGTGCAAATTACTCCATTCCCCGGCCTCTGCCTCCTGACCTCTAAGATGGGTTAACTCGGCCTACAGAACAGCCTGACTGCACTCATCAATGGAGATGCATGGAGACAGAATGAGCAAACTGTGACTGCTTTGGAGGTTGATAGTTGATGGCTTCTGGAAGTGCCAGAAATGACCTGAAGTCATGACTTCCCAAAATACTGCTTGGCCAAGGTGTTTGGTTCCTCTTCTTCCCCGACAGTGGCACCCTCCTGCTTACCAGAGGATGTCACATGAAGTGGCCTCACACTCAGAGCCTCTTCTCAAGTGTGTCCACCTCGTTTTCCAGCCATATTTAAATGAACCACCCCCACTTATGTTTACAGACTTCCTGTCACATATGATGAGTGCACTAATACACCGCTTGTCTCCTTCAGTCTCATCACAGCTCTGACAAGGGTGCTATTGTCACTTCCGTTGTACGGATAGGCAAGTGAGGTTCGTTTAATGTCCCATATAACTAGTATGTGGTGACAGCCTTGGTGGGTCCCTAGATCCCAAAGCACACGATGCTACCTTCATCGTAGACCAAATGTTCTGCTCAGTGTCTCTGAACAGACTTGAGACCTGGATCAAGCCTCCCTCTCGACTTAAGACAGTTCACAACTCCCCTGTTCCTGGCATCTTTCCTGAATGTCCTGCCCACTTTCTGAAACTTCATCACCCCTCTGGCTCCACTACACCTTGGTCATTTTCAAATTCCACCTTATAATGTCAGGCAGGCAACTTTTTTTTTTTTTTGGAGAGGTTTTCGCTATAGGGCGCATGCGCTCGCCAGACAGACAGAGAGACAGAAAGCGAGAAATCATCCCCCAGAGGGGATGGTCACGCCGCAATCCCTTCTCCTCCATTCTCCTCTCAGGATCTTGGGCACGCACGCACATGCACCCGGCGTGAGTTTCAAGCCACTGGGTCCGGGACGCGAACCGCGGTTGACTACATGGGAGTCCAGCGACATAGCCATTATGCTAACTGCTGGTTCCCAGGGCAGGCAACTTTTAATGAGTATTTCTTGAATCTGCAATTAAGCTGTACAGCAGAGGAAACAATTTTTTAAAGGGTTAGCTAGTCGATACTTTTGGCTTGTAGGCCATAAGGTCTCCGTTACTCAACTCTGAGCCCAGCTCTACCAAGTAGCATGAAGATAGCCATAGGCAATTTCTAACTAATGACTACAGCTATGTCCCAGTAAAACTTTACTCCCAGACACTGAAATTTGAGTTGCACATGATTTTCATGTGTAGTGCAATAGTATACTTCTATCGTTTTAAAAAAACATTAGCAAGGTATACAAATCATTCTTAGCTCATGGTCCATACAAAAACAGGCAGTAGCCTACACTGGCCTGAGGGTCAGTTGTTTACACCTGCTGTAGACGGTAAAGCTGAGGTCATATTATTTGAGCTTTCTATTTTTCTTACTGGCTGGTGGCAGGGCCTTGTGAAAATAATCCAGATTCTGGAGCATTCTGAGTCCGAACTCAAGTTGCAGCTCTACATTTTGTTCAGCAATGTCAGATACTTAATCACTGTTGGTTCTATGCCCTCTGTAAACTGTGATTTTCATGGGCCCTGCTTAGTTTTTATCTTAATCCCATCTTATCTCAATAATGCAGTTTTCTCAAGTGACTCACTAGGGAACAGGGGCAGTAGTTTGGATTAACATTGGTGTTTTCTATTACTGAGCCTCACTGCGGAGAACAAAAGGATTTTTGAAAATGCACAACCATTCTAAACATCTCTTAGCGCCCTGCAAATAGGGAAGCCTTTGCCTTAACTGTATCCGGCCTACCAATTCAGGCTGGGTCTTAATTACCTAGGAAAGACGGCCACATATGCTGAACTCCTGCTTCCTTCTTGAATGGTAAATTATAACGCATTTTGGACTTTATATAATTTGTTCACACTCATTTCCATTATTTCCTCATTACCCTTTTTCATTCTCACATACAGGGATGGCTATCCTACTTTTGTAGGTTTGAGAAATAAAGTGATTGATCTGTGGGGCCAGCAGGTGGTCTGGTGGTTGGGGAGCTGGACTCCCACATGGCTGACCGCGGTTTAAGTCTCAGACCTGGTGACCTGCCTTCTCACTTTCTCTCTCTGGTGAGCATTCATGCCCTTAGCAAACTTAAGAAAACACATAATAATCAATAAAATAAACACATAACTAAACAAAAAAGAGAGATTCATTTGCTGAAGGTATTGCAGCTAAGTACTGAACTTTCAGCCAGAATGTGGGAGGGGCTCTCTTCTGTCCATCACTGAATTTCTGATGGGCCACAGTACACGCCCCAGAAGTCATACCTAGACTTTAATATCTAAGTGTGTCTTACTTAAAAACTTATTACACAAAATATAATGTTTGGGCATCAAAGTAGTTTCTGAGCTGGTGTTCAAGCTTGAAAACTCAAGGGATCACCTAGCATGCACACATACGTATGTATGAGCGTTTGAGAAATTTCTTCCTCCCTCCCTCCCTCCCTCCCTCTCCCCTATTTCTCTCCTTCTTTCTCTCCCTCCCCCTCCCTTTCCCTCTCTCTCTCCCTTCCTTTCTCTTTCTCTCCCCACTCCCTCTCTTTCTCTGGCTGTCTCTCTCTCTCTCTCTCCCTGAAACAGACAGCGAGGCACCCCAACAGTGTCTTTGGACTTGGCTCCCCTCCAGCTTCAGCCGGCTCTGGACCACTGGTACGCCAGTGCCCAGTGTTGTTCAGGGAGGTGTCTGGATGCAATCGGAACCTCCTCCCTGGGTCAGCCTCAGGAAACGTGCTGTGCTGCCACCTGGCCTGCAAGTGTTTTAAAAGAAGCAATGCCTGTGCACCCCCTTCAGTGAACTAAGTCAGAAGCTTTAGGGATGGGCTTCTGAGTCTAATGAGTTCCGTGCAGCAGGACTCAGGACCTCTGGGCCATAGGTGTGTGGGGGGGTTCTCTGAAACCCACTCCTGGCGGACATGACGCTTGGGACACTTCTCCAGCCTGCCTGGGCGCTGCTTAGTCAGTGGACTCTTCACAGTTACCAAGTTCCAGCGCCTGACTGGGGCAGCCCCGGGGAATCCTCACCAGCTCCCTAGGGGGACTTTCTAAAATGTGTTGGCCCTGAGGTATAGGGTAAACCACTTGGCCTTCCATAAATAGCTGTGTTGTGCTCCTTCCTCCCCCCCCTTTTTCCCCTTTCTTCCTTCCTCCCTCCCTCCCTTCTTCCTTTGTTTTTCATTGCCAGAGGATACATGCACTCACCAAAGAGAGAGAAAGAGAGAGGGAGGGAGCAAAAAGGAGAAAGCACCGCCTTGATGGGGTGTCGCCGCACCACAATCCCTTCTCCATTTCTCCATCTGTGCATTGGGCACACATGTTCCAGCATGTTTTCAAGCTGCTGGGGTTGGGATTGGAACTGCAGACAATATGTAGGACCTGCCTCCTTTAACACTAGGTAAAGGGGCTGGCCCAGTTCTGTTTCTGCTTCTAAAGATTGTAAATAATCTTAAAAACATATAAAATTGTACTTAAGTCATTGGGGGTATGTAGGGGAGGGAGGGGAGACAATTGTACCTTCAAGTTAATTAAAATGACAAATGCTATAAAAGTCTTTCTGATTTATAGCCGGGAATTTTGTGATTCCAGAAGTTCCATGAAAATTTTATGCTTATTCTAAAAGTAGCATTTTGGAGGATCAGCAGATGGCATAATGTTTATGTCACTGGACTCCCTTGTTGAGTTTGAGTCCTAGTATAGCAACTTCAAACTCATGCCGGGCACATGCGTATGTGCGTGCCCAAAATCCTGAGAGGAGAATGGAGGAGAAGGGATTGCAGCATGGCTATCTCCCCTGGGAGATAATTTCTCGCTTTCTGTCTCTCCAGCAAGCATACATGCCCTATAGCAAAAATCTCTCTTAAATGAACCAGCAGAGGACATAGTGCTTATGTTGCTAGACTCCTACATAGTCCACTGTGGTTCGCGTCTTGGACCTGGCAGCTTAAAACTCATGCCAGGTGCATGTGTCCAAAATCCTGAGAAGAGAATGGAGAAGGGATTGTGGTATGGCCATCTCCCCTGGGGGATGATTTCTCACTTTCTGTTTCACTGTCTCTCTGGTAAGTGTATGTACCCTATAACAAGAATATCTTTAAAAAAAAAAAAACTCCCTAAAAAAACAGCATTTTGGAATAGTGCTGGTCATCTCTTATTATCATCTCTGCATGTTTCCTTTTTGGAAGATGACAGCCTGGATGAACATGAAGTTTTAAAAAATGTACTTTGGCTTTAAAAGCTTTGGACTTTTTTGTTTTTCCAAATGCCCCCTAAAACTGGTTTAGGCCCTTAAAGAAACCAAGCAATCACTGTAGCATTAAAACACCACTAGGGAGGATCATACACTGGCAAGCTACGTTGCAAAGTTGCTTTAAGGATAAGATAAATATGTGAGAAGTATATTGAGTTCCTAAGAAGAAAAACCTCAAAATATGGTGCCTATCATTAAAATGTTTCAAGTTCTCTATAAAAATAACATATTATTTCTCAAATTACAGAGGACTCTTAATAGTGAAGGGGGGAAACAGATTGTTCTTTCCAAAACAGAAGTATTTTTCCACTGTTTCTGAAGCTAACGACTTTGAGACCACACAGTAGTTTCTCTACCTTTCAAATTATTTAAGGGAAAGGGCTCATCATTTAACAGTTAGATGCCATCAGACACAAATTCTCCATACTGAGTTTTAATCAGGTCTCTCCAGTTCATTATTTTTATTAAAGTGGAATAACATTTGTATTGACTAAATTGAAAAAGGCATTTTAGGAGGGATCTTATAATAATTTGGGGCAGTAGGTAATGAGAAATACTAGTAGGTTGTCGAAAAGTCATGGTGCATTTTTGCACAGGGAAACATGGAAAAACAGTCATGACTTTCCTGACAACCTACTAGTAGCAAACTTAGCATGGTAGATTCTGGCCTGCAGAGATTTATATTATCTACATCTATTTATAACAAGTCACTGAAGTTCTACAGCTACCCTATGAAACTGAGCTAAGTCCCTCTTCCGGAGGAGGGAACCAAGTCTCACAGAGGCTGTAACAGCTGGAAATGAATGGAGTTAGGAATGGACCTCAGGCCATTTTACTTTAAATCCTCTTCTTTTTATACACTGTATTTCCCATAGCAGTTAAGAGTGTGGACTCTCTAGGCCTGAACCTGGTTGATAGTGGTTTGAGTTCCACTTGAACCACTCAAGTGACCTTCCATCTTTTTCCAACTGAAATTTCCTAAGTCAATCTCAGGGACTTCAAGTTCTGGTCCATCTTTGTTTCTCCCATCTCCCTGCTGACCTTAACAGATAATTGACTGGTGGGAGACTCTGTACCCCTTTTAGTTATGCGAGAACACAAATACATGCTCACATGTTACACAAGGCCTGGCTCAAAGCATTCACCCTTGACTTGCTTTTTACATGGAAAAATGTGTCATGACTTTCCTGATGACCCAATAATAAAAGTAAATAATTCTTAAAAAAATAATAATGTGGACTCTAAGACTGCCTGGTCTTCAAATCCTGACTTTGCAACCTTGAACAAGACACTTGATATTGCTGTACCTCTGTGTCTTTGAATAAAGATACTACAAGTACCTATACTTGACAGGGTTATTGAAAGGATGAATGGTGAAACTATACCATAATTGCATGGTATGGATTTCCACTATTATAGTCCTCATTCCTGTGCTTTCTTTTCAGTTCTTGTGAAAGGTAAAGCAGGTAAGAGGAAAACCCACCTAAAAACTATTTGGATGATCAGTTTGTAACAGGACTTCATCAGATCTAGCACCAAGGAGATGGCGTTATTCATATTCTCAGCAACTTCTTGGACCTGTTTCCAACCAGCCTGGACTAGACTGTGGGTTTTATTGGGACTAGCTGACCTCCCGGCACTGGCAGGCACACTGCACGACATAAACATGTCATCCAACCTGCTCTTTTCACCCCTTTAGGACAGACCTGCTCATGTGGTCTGGGCTCAGCTCAGAGTTTCTCACCTGCTTTGGGCAGGCCCGGGTTTTACTGTCAGGTCAGTTTGCATCGTCAAGCCTGCATCTGCCCATATGACAGATGAGTGATCCCAGCCCCAAGGGGTTTGAATGTCATGATGCTGGCTAAGCCTCCACAGTCATCTGACTCAGTGACACAGCACTGAGAAGCACAATCCAGGAAAGAGAACATAAAAACCAAACCAACCAACACCCACATGGGAAAAATTCCCTCCTACTCCTGAGCCTAAAACTCAAACAGCTGCTACCTCCCAGGTTGAGTCACCAACAAACAGGCACAAGGGAGTTGGTGGGGTGGGGGAAGAAACAATATATCAATTACGAAAATCAGTGACTTGAAAGTCATGGTTAAGCTTACTTGTTTTCTTCATCATGACTGTTTTGCTAAAGCTTATTAATTTCTTTTTTTTTTTTTTTTGCTACAGGGCGCGTGTGCTCGCCAGACAGAGAGAGAGAGACAGAGAGACAGAAGGCGAGAAATCACCCCCCAGGGAGGATGGTCACGCCGCAATCCCTTCTCCTCCATTCTCCTCTCAGGATCTTGGGCACGCACGAGTTTAAGCCACCAGGTCCGGGACTCGAACCGCAGTTGACTACGTGGGAGTCCAGCGACATAGCCATTACGCTAACTGCTGGCCCCAATTTCTTCTTTTTTCTTTCCTTTTCCTTTCCTTTCCTTTCCTTTCCTTTCCTTTCCTTTCCTTTCCTTTCCTTTCCTTTCCTTTCCTTTCCTTTCTTTTAAAAGAAGGTTTAAAATGGAAAGCAATAGAGCCAAACAGGCAGTTTTAAGCTTAAGTACACATGGGAAAGAATATTGTTCTCACACAGGGGTGGGAGGGAAGGGAGACATTTGAATTGATCTGCTTTGGGGACCCAAGGATGCCTTGGGGTCACCAGAGCCAGCTGAAGCAGGACACGAAGGAGCGACAACGGGTAGAGGTGACCTCTTTAAATCAAGCCACTTGCTTTACGGTTGGCTTCCTGCTCAGTTCTCTTGCTTGTGTTGTTTCCAGGATCTGTGTGGTCTGTAATGTGTTCCCATTTATCCACGGGGTGGACTTGGAAGGGACTAGGAAGGAGATTTCACTCATTGAGCTATCACGCTGGCCCCTGTCCTTCGGGGCTGAGCTCAAGACTTCCCATAAGGACCCACCGAAAAACGCGTCTATTTTCTGCTGACTTCAAAATTCTCAGAGTCCTAAAGAGTTTTTATGTGTATGTGGCACAGGTGGGAGTTGGGGGACTAGTTCAAGTCAACCAGGACAGATAATCCAACTGAGACAGTCTGGACAGGCCTTCGGATACTTGAGACTTACCCGCACAACGTAGTTAAATCTTCTGGAGTCCAGAATGGCAGTGGAGAAGTCCAGTCTGTTGAAAGCTTCCCCCAGGGTACAATATCCATGACGCTAAACATGAACACAGGGGTTACTCCTGCCGTGCAGGTCTCATTCTCTAGAACAATCCCCCAGAGTCTACTGAGCAGGCTTGCTGCCCATCGTAGGGAACCTGGGCCACTGGCTTCTTTCTGCACCCAGGAGTCCCTGTGAGCCACCGTGATGGGGAATGTGGAGTGTGGCTGCCTTCGCTGGACGGCATGTTGTACCATTTGGGCCTTGCTCTCTGCACACGTCCTAGCCTGGGAAGATCCTAAGTAGTCACTTACGGAGGACAGACTGGGAGCTGGGGAAACGATGTGTGAGGTCGTGATGGCTGGCGACTGCCACATGCTCCCAGCAGAAACAGGCCTACCTGTGTCAACTGGTCACCACCTTCCTGGCAGTGTGAGTGTTTTTTTCTCATTGTGACCATTGGAAGTATTTCTAATGCTTCACGAGGAAGGAAAGGAAGTTTCAGTCTCTTACCTGTGAGCACACAAGGCTTTAGGAGTGGAATCCTGACTCCTGACTGCCTGTGCTCTGAGTATCTGGGTGGTTGGTCACTGGCTCTCTCTAAGCCTCAAGTCACAGGGGCACTAGACGTTCTTTGAGGTCCCTGATAGCACTAGAATTTCTATCATCGACCATATCACCTCCTATCCTAGTGATCTGAGCAAATAAGCACCTGTACAGAGAGGAGGCGCACATAAAAAGGGTCCTTTAACGTGCCACGCAGATGTAGTGATTGTAGCGTGCTGCCCCCCACATCGCACTGAGCAGGACCGAACACGGCTATGTTCCGCAGGACTTTAGAATAATACGGTTGAGGTGTGGAACCTCACTGAATGCTGGAAGAGTCTGCTTAGTCACTTTCCCTTCTCTTTCTCTCTAGCCTGAATTCTGATGGTTGGCGAGGCAGTATCCTAGCAACCAGCCCGCACACCTAAGGAGACGGCCATGGTGTGAAGTAACTGCTCAGTTCCTTCACCCCTCGTCAGGAGTGGAACTGTGTCATAAAGGCAGGGGGGCTCACCTCTTTAGTACTTCCTTTGTGGACGTAGATCCATTTTTCTTGGTGGAAATCTATAAAGACAAAAAAACCCACAAAACCCCAAACAAACACAGTTTTAGCTTTCGTGATGTCTAAGATGGTAAACATGTTTCTTCTTCATTTATTCCAAAGTGTATGAAGTTTTGACCAACAAATACAGTCTTTGCTGACAATCTAAGAGGATGCAAATGCCCAAATTCTGCAATGTATATGCAATGACAAGCTATAGCTTGTCTAAAGCATTCCAAAAACTTTTTTAAAAAATTGCTGTAAGGTACATACACTTGCTGGAGAGAGAGAGAGAGAGAGAGAGAGAGAGAGAGAGGGAGGGAGGGAGAGAGAGAGGGCGAACGAGCGAGCGCACACACACATCTCCCAGGAGGGATGGCCATGCCACAATCCCTTCCTCATTCTCCTCTTGGGATTTTTGGGCACACACACACACACACCCCTGGTGTGTTTTCAAGCTGCCAGTCCCGGACTTACACAGCATAGTTGCCATGTGAGATTCAGCTGCTTAGCCACCATGCTATTGGGTGGCCCCAGCATTCCAAACTTTTGATGGTGTAACAAAGCTTCAAATTAAACAACAAAACTAATACCACAGAACGGTTTGTTTTAAATGCCAAACCTAAAGCTTATGCGAGGTCATAAAAGATAAAAATAGAGCAGATACTGTGAGGAAACCATGCAGTATAGATGGAGTTAGACTAAAATAATCTATAATTCATGCTTATTAATAGAACTTTTTAGACTCGGCTAATACATACAGCATCTAGAAATGTTAATATAGTTAGACAAGGCAAAAGGGTGAGACAAATCTATTTTCAAAGACTCAAAAGCACAGTTCAAGATAAATGCAAACACTGAGATGAACTGATGACCGTGCTCCCATGTAGTAAATACGTTTACTACGCCAAATACAAGTGGTAAGCAGGAAAATCACCCCGACTAGCAAATGACTTATAAACAAGACTATAAAGAACACCTTAATTGAGGCCAGCAGGTGGCGTGGTAGTTAAGGGTGCTGGACTCCCACATGGTCGACTGGGTTCGAGTCCCGGACCTGGCGGCTTGCTTTCTCACTCTCCCTCTCTCTCTCTCACTCTGTCCCTCTCTGGTCAAAGTAAAATAAATAAATAAAGTTAAATACAATAATTCTGAAAAAAAAAAAACAAAACAACCCCGCATATTAATCTTGCTCGTAAAGTGCACAGCCAGGTTGCTAAGTACAAAGATTCCAGTAACGTCTATTTGTACATTTAAACTTTAAGGCTGTTGTGTCCATGAGAGCTGAGGTCCCAACCCACCCCCCACACTGGTCCCACCAAGCACTGATCGTAACTATCTCCGGCTTTCTTCTTAAACTCAAAACAAATGGCTTACACTGAGTTTTGGTTTTGCTGTTCAGCATATCCTTCTTTCTCTTCTTGGCAGCAACATCGTAGTTCAGGCTGTTGAAAAGATTCTCCTTATTGTATACGTCCTTGTTGCAGTAACTATGACAGACAGAAGACAAGAGAGGGTGAGATGTCACATCTATACTCTACTCTGAACGTTTTCTATAAATAACTCCTGGGTTATAAACCACAGAGACAGACATGCTTCTCAAACAAGATAAAACAATAAACTAATCCCTCATAAGAAGTTTATATAGGTACAGGCTTCTCTCTCTTAGGACGAAACATTGTCACCTCTCTGTGGAAGGAAGAGATGGGGTTTCCGCTGCTTTTGAATTCCCTAACAGTGCCTGCCATTGTACTTGACACACAGCACTGGATTCTTTAACCAAGAGCAATGCAGGGAATTACAATATTACTTTAAGCAAAAATAATGACTCGAGGGGGAACAGGGTGACCCCTCAGATCATTATAACACATAATGCCTTCATTTTGCAAAAACATCCACTCTGTTTCTTTTTATAAAAATAGCTTGAGAGAATTCACATACCACATAGTCCACCCATTTTTTTAGAGAGAGATTTTTGCTATATGGTGCATGCACTCACCAGAGAGAGAGACAGAATGCCATGCTGCAACCCCTCTCCTGCATTCTCCTCTTGGGATTTTGGGCAGCATGCACACACGCCTGGTGTGAGTTTTAAGCCGCTGGGTCTGAGACTTGAATCATGGTTGCACTATGTGGGAGTCCAGCGACGTAACCATTACGCCATCTACTGGTCCCACAGCCCAGTGGGACGGTGTACCCAAGCTTCTTCTAACATGCATGCTCCTACCATGACTTTAAAACATAATTACATTCCCCAAATCTGCCTTATAAACTGTTTTTAGGAGCTCTTTAGTGTATAGTGCTAGTTGTGTGCGTTTCGTGTAGTTCCTTAAGCAGTATCAGGCACCATGTTGACAGTTGAAGAACTTGGGTCCTAACTGAAACAAGGCAAGTTAATAATATATAAATTTATGAGGACTGAACAGACACTGAATGTTCCTGTCTAATGCACAGGTTGTTGGAGGTTGGGCACATTCCACCTTGGCCAGGTGCAAATTTCCCTCTGTGGGCTGAACTCTCATTGGTGGGGCTGAGAAGTTCTGTTCTTCCATACATTGCAACTTCAAAGTAAATCTTAGGGGCCAGCATAAGGTGCTGGACTCCCATGGCTCACCCCGGTTTGAGTCTTGGACCTGGTGGCTTAAAAATTATGCTAGGTGAGTGTGCATGCATGCCCAAAATCCCAGAAGGAGAATGGAGGAGAAGTGATTGCAGCATGGCCATGTCCTTGGGGGGGGGGGGCGGTGGGGGGGTGGTGGAGAGATAATTTCTTACTTTCCTTCTCTGTCTCTCTCTTCTTTTCCCTCCGGCAAGCACACATGCCCTATCGCATAAACCAAACCAACAAACAAAAAAAACTAACAACAAAAAGAAATCTCTAAATCGTTTTCACAGAAAGGATGCAGGAAAAATATTGAAGTACAACGAGAAGGTTCTTCACCTCCCTCAACTCTCAAGTGGTAACAAGGCAGGATTTATCCTGTCACCCTGTGAAACCCAAATTGTAAACTTTTGCTATTGAGTCGTCGGAAAAGTCATGCCACATTTTTTACATAGAAAAATACATCAGGACTTTTCTGACAACCTAATATATCACCAGTAGGTTTTCTTTGAATTATTCAAGGTCTTCTGCTGAATTAAAAATGTGATTTGATTTGTACTTTTTTGGACATAACATCTGTATCTTTTTTGGACAAACAGTATGATAAAACTGTACTTCTCAATTCCATTGGCATTATGTAAATAATGGAAAAGAGTTTGAAACAATTTCTAATCTCTGTTAGTTACAATCATCTCTGAAGACGCACTGCAATTAGTATACTAAGTATCCCACTAAAATGCTTGCACACTACACCACCAAGAATATATTTGCTGATGCTTTTCTGGACCCATCAGATGGGGTGATGGATTTGATGGTTATCAACCATTTATTAATCTGCCTTTATAAGGTTATGCTTAATACCATCCATAGAATTTCCCAATATCGTTAGCTTTCTCCTTTTCACTCAGGGAGACAGGGTATTTTTAGGTGTCAGAGTACTGCAGAAATGTCCTCTCTCAGTGGCACTTTCTTAAGCAAGTCGAGGGTGAATGTTTTGAGCCAGGCTTTCTGTAACACGTGAGCATGTGTTTGTGTTCTCACATGACTACAGAGTACAGCATCACCGCATCACCGACCAGTCAATTATCTGTTAAAGTCAGCAGGGGCACGGGAGAAACAAAGATGGACCAGAACTCCGAGTCCCTGAGATTGACTTAGGAAATTTCAAAATAGAGAAGAAAGGTGGAAGGTCACTCGAGTGGCTCATGATGTACCAAAGCTGAGCACGGCTTTAGAAAGCAGAGCTAGAACACTGTGTGTACATAAAACCTCACAAAGGCTTATTTTTAAAGAAAACACACCCCCCCCAACACAAAAACCTACATCCAAATTCTGCCTACAGAGAATTAGAAAATGAAGTCGTCTTTTTCTCAAGCATACATTTAAGGGTTATCAAAAGATTTCAGAGCCTGGCCCATAGATTGCAACTATTCCTTAGACATTTAAAATAGTCATATTCCGTCTCTTTTTCTTTAAATTGAAAACATTCTTCAAAGGAATTTGAGCACTTGCTTGGCTCCCAGAAGCTGCCTTAACCTGCTTTCAGCCCAGTGACTCATTTCGAAAGCTAGTTTAACAGAGTTTTACATAATTGATGATGCCCTCTCACTGTCGAATGTAGAAAAGTTTTAACCGGAGAGAAACCCTATACTTATCATTTGATGTTAGGTTTTAGATTCCAGAGGTACTGCCTGGAAGAAAAGGTTATGGGGGTTTATTTGTGTTGCCTACTTATATGTTTTCTTTTAAGCAATAATATATTCAGTTAGAGCCTATTTTGAGAGTTTAATAATGTCCATTTCAAGGAAATGCAAAACCAATGGAAAATCACAACTGAAATTTTAAGCAGGAAAAAACCACCCTCATTTAGGAATCGCAGCATTTGATTTTATGTTTTAAATAAGCAAAACCATCTCCATGAGGTTGCTTTTTTCACTAACTCAATAATAGCCAGTAAGTTGCTATTTTGTAGTCAGCTCTTACTAATCTTGATTTTCTAGGCACAGGCTTAGAAGAAGAAAAAGGATGCCCCAACCCCCCCCCCCCTCCCAGCCCTACACAGCTCTCAAACACTTTCCAAAATACTTTAAGACAACTTTAGCAAAGGTGGAAAGATTTCAAAATGGGATCATAAATAAGACCATTTTGGCAAGAGATAAAGGAGCAAATGAAAACTCAACAAAAAGCCCCCTATTTCTCATTTGTAATAAAAACCACTCAAAGTGCCCTGCAGAAGGCTTGTGGTTACATAGCCGTGATTAAGACCGATGCCGTTTCTGCGCTCGTGGGCCCCCATACGTTTCCAGATCATCAAATTCACGTGACCAGTCCCGGGGCGCGCGGGTGGCACAAACAGCCTAGTGTACAAAGCTCTGAGAATAGTGCCTGGCACACAGTAAGCACTCATGAAACTCTTAACTATTATTTTTATCCAGAGTACCGAGGCTAACTTCCTGCTTCCTGCTTCAGCTTTAGCTATTCAATAAAGCACCATTTGAGTGGGTTTTCCACCGCAGAGGTGCAGGTTTGGAGGGGCCGAGGCTCAGACAGAGCAGATTACTCATCCTGGGCGTGAGGTGGGGAGGGCTGGGCAGGGCATCTCAACCACCACTTCCTTGAGGCATTCTGGATCACTCCAATTCATGCTGAATTCTTTCCTTGAAATTTTTAACAACTCCCTACCCCCAATTTGTTTTGTCCTTTTTTTCTTTTTTAGATTTTTTACCATAAAGTATGTGTGCTTACCAGAGAGAGACAGAGGAAGGGAAAGTGAGAAATCATCTCCTAAGGAGGCATGGCCACACCACAATCCCTTCTCTTTGTGGGATTTTGGGCAATTACACACATGTGCCCAGTGTGAGTTACAAGCTACCTGGTCTGGTACTCGAACCTTGAGTCAGCTATGTGGGGATTCAGCACCTTAACCACTACACCACCTGCTGGCCCCAACATGCCTCTGCCAGGCCCCCATTTAACACTTGCCATTCCCCTGCTATCTTACACAGTTTCATGCTTTAAGCTTATCTGAAGTTCCTCCATGATGTCAGTCCTGGATACTTAGCTGTGAGGGGATTTGTAACATGGTGCTGTTAGAAGAGGACAGGGCCCTGGACTCCAGGGAGTCCAGACAAGGTATCCTGTGCAGATAAGCTGTAGTCAACACCAACAATAACCCCAGGCTGAAAACCACCCAGTGTACCTCAGCCTCCACTCTGTGTGGGCAGCTCACAGAATGGTCCCTGGGATTAGAGAAGCACACCAGGCCCCTCCCTACTCTTCTGTTTTATAGCTTCCCCGCCTCCCCCCACTTAAGCACCTGCCTTTTGTTCTCATACAAGAGAGGCATTCAGCTTCACCTGTGTAGGCAGGCACTTGCCCAAACCCCGCATCACAGAGAAACATCACCCAGGCCCCAAACGGGATATTTGAGATGACAAACCCAGACCTCAGAAGGCCAACTGCTTTTGAGAAGTTGGCAGACTTCTCATGCTAAGTAGGGAAGAGATTGTTTACAATTGCTGGAAAAAAGAAGAAGAAGAAGGAAAAAAAAAAAGCCCTGTAAACAAACAGCCAGCTGCTTTGCTAGGAGGCTACCAAGTGATTCCCAAACTCTGACTCATCCTCCCAGGGCCACAGGTGGCCACCGCATCAATCACCCTGTGCAGGGTCCGAGGAGGGTGTGTGCCAGCTCCAAAGGTGTGAGGTGGGAAGGGAGTGAGAAGGCTCCTGCAGGGGCCGAAGGTGTGGGAGCTGGCTACCCCACGCCAGCCTAGTCTCAACTTCGGTGGTAAGTGGAAACCACCATTCTGCGGGAGCGAGGCACCATTATTTATTTCTGAAGGAGAGTGACACCCGTTTAGCTCCTGAAGCAGACAGAGGTGAGTATACAACCAGAGGCTCTACTTTGTAATGCTCTCCTCTGCACCCAGTGAGGAGTATCCTAACAGTTACAGTGGGGCGAGCCGGCCAGACATAGCTCTGGGACCATCATGACTGTCTTCTTGGAAAGAATCTGAACTTCTGTTTGGAAGTACCAAACATTAGGTCACTGTTCCTCAGGAATGAGGAGGAGGGGAGAAAGCTTCTATTCTATCCTCTCTCCGTATTTTATTACTGGTTTTGAGAGGTTTTTGCTATAGGGGCGTGTGTGCTCGCCAGAAAGAGAGAGACAGAGAGACAGAAAGTGAGAAATCACCCCCCCCACCCCCCACCCCGCGTGCCACGCCACCGCCCCCCTGGGATCTTGGGCACGCACGCACACGCGCCTGGCATGAGTTTAAGCCACCAGGTCTGGGACTCCAATCATGGTCAATTGCATGGGGAGTCCAGCGACATAGCTATTATGCTAATTGCTGGTCCCTCCTCTCCTCATTTTACTGAGGGAGAATAATTTAGGCATCATTGGTAACAGTCTCTAAAAGACAGCCTGGTGACAAGAGTTGGTCTTTCTTTTTGGTAAACAAATGGTCTACTCTTCTGTAAAGATTTTAAAAATAGTGCTTCCAAGACTCTCCTGGGACTGCCTGGAATATCTCCTCTGTAAAGGTTAATGCGCTCTTGTCGCTCCTGACTGACCCCAGGATTAAATAATTCATTTCCCTTTATTGAGAGACAAAGGGAATTTGATGCATTACAAATCCCAAACAAATGGGAGGCTGGGGGAGGGAGGGTAAAGCCGCCAAAATAACCACATTTTCTTGAGAGTTTCCTTAAAATTTATTGCCAAGGTTTCATCCAAACAACCCCTGGTAAATCTCAGGGAGTGGGCACTGGGCCCAGTTGCAAAGCTCTCCAGCCAAGTTGATTTAAGGGCTCAGAGGCCAGTGGTTTTAACCAAAGAGTGGGAATAGACACCCAAAGGTGACCCCAGCAACACTGATCCACTCTGGACCCACTTTCATCGCTTTTCTCACACACAAAAGCTCAGATTTTCCACCAGACTGACAGGGCTCAGGTGAGACCTCGCTTGAACTAGGTGGGATCTCGCTCACCCGAGCTCGGGGGCCATCTCTACCGCTGACGGGCACACCTGACATGGGAGTGGGCTCACTATGCCGAAGCCGCTGCCCGGAAAGGTCACTGAGGAGGCAGGTGCTAGTGCTGAGTCCTCCCAGATGCAGGGCTTGTGGGTTTCCGCGCGCCGCCTTCAGCCTCGGCCTCCCGCAGTCCCTAGCTGTTCCCACCGCCCAGCCAGTTCCGCTGCCCGGGACCATCTGGACGCCCCTTCCTGGTTACTCATCCTCCCTGCCCACTCCGTGGTCGCCTGTGCGTGGGAAGAGTGTGAGGACGCTGCGGGCAGGGCCAATCCCGTCACCGACTCGTGTCCCGAGCCCTTCCACCCGTCACCCAGAGCCGAAGGGCGCGCAGCCCACTCCCTCGCCCGCGCCCGGCGCCCCGCGCTCGCCAAGAGCGATGCAGGGGTGGTTCGGCAGGGACCCCCGAGGTTGCGCGCTTCAATTTGAGCGTTTGGGGAACAAGATTCGTGATTGTCATTGGCTTCTCGGACCGATCCTAGGCTCTCCGAGGAGTCGCGTCCACTCGAGAAGCTGACCTTGAACAGGAAGAGAAAGCAAATTCCCGGTCTCCCTGCTCTGGTGACCCCTAGCAATCTGGGCGACTCCCTCCCATCCCCCTAGGCGAGGGCCCCCTTTTCACCAGTCCCAGACCTCCATGGCCCTCACTGAGCAGCCCCGGGGCCCCCAGGCCAGTCCGGGGGCCTGTGCGGGGTCGGAAGTTGGTGGCGGGTCCCCTCACCTGCCGA
>NW_006160057.1:2940550-2940832 GCF_000334495.1 Tupaia belangeri chinensis
GGGTCCCCTCACCTGCCGAGGTCGCTCACGAAGCTGCCGCTCTTCTCATCCAGGAAGCGCTTCCAGCCGTCCGCCGTCTTCACCCAGCTCTGCCCTGGAGACCGCCAGTCCTGCCCGAGGAACGGCATGGTGCCGCGATGCAAGCAGCCGGCTGACTGGACGGACCGACAGACCGGACGGGCCTGGCGGCCTGGGGGGACGCGGCGCCTGGGCGGATGCTCGGGGTGCTGGGCCCGCACGGGGGCCGGGGCGGGAGCGCGCGGAGGGTTGGTCCGGGGTGCA
>NW_006160057.1:2959490-2982303 GCF_000334495.1 Tupaia belangeri chinensis
CGGAGGCCACGTGTCTTTGTTTATGGCTCGGCTTGTTTTCCGTGGTGCCCGTGGCTCTCGCTGCCCGGGCGGTTGCACAACCACGCGCCCGTGGAAACTTGAAGCCACGCTGCCAGGCCGGGTCTCTCACCACCCCAGGCCCTTGGCACCTCCGCGCCACCCCCCCGCCCCGCCCCCAGGGCACAGCTGCTGTGTCTGGTCCTTCTGCGAATCCCGCCCGCAAGGTGCAGGGAGGAGGCTGGAGTGGTGTCTGGGTCCCTGCAGGGTGGGCGTAGGGAAGAGGGCCAGCCCTCCCCTCCGCCCGGTGCCGCTAGCTGTCAGGACCCAGCTCCGGTGTCAACAGCCTTCCCCAGGCCTCTGCGGATTGGGCCGGGCGCTGCAGGGCTTGGGGGCAGGATAGGGGGCGCAGCCTCCAGGCCCCTTTCAGCGTCCAAAACCGGTTCTAGGGCGCAGGTGTTGGAGGCGGGGGTGGGCCCAGACCCAGCCCAACCCCTCCTCCCCTGAGCTGTCATTAACAAGTCACTGTCAGGCTTGCTTCCTGGGGTGGCATAGGAGAGGGAGGCCCAGGAGGCATGGCTCCTCCGGGGTGGGAGCTGAGAACAGCGACAGCCCCACCCTGCACACAGCACCCCCAGGGAGCGAGGCAGGAGTCTCCTAGCCCCCGTTGCTGCCCAAACTCGCTCTAGGGCGCAGCAGCTAGGCTTTCGTTAAAAGGAGCCATAGGGCCCTCCTCCCCTTCCCTTAGTTCTGCATCCTCTGGGCTTTCCTGGGAATCGCCTGTCTCAGGCTTTGTTTTCCCTTATATACCTGCTTGTGAACCTGCTCTCAGGAGCCTGCGCTGGCCAGGGTGAGAGCTATCCTGTTTGCCACCCAGGGCCACACACAAGGCTAGGAGCTTCTTCAGGACCCTCAGTACAATCGGAACCTGCCCAGTTCTCCCCCCCACCCACTTTGGTAACAATCTACTCCTCTCTGGAGAACCAAAACTCCACGAGAGAGTTGGTCTTGTCCCAACAGCTTCCCAGCCCCAGCTCCCGCAGGTCTGGAGCAAGCTCTCAGTAGCTATTTGTTGTACGTTCCAGGGTGTGATGGGTGTGGACTTCTGGGCGTCTGGGTAGCTTGTATCCCTGCAGCTTTACAGCCAGATCCACTTGGCTCTTAGTTTGCCCAGGGCAGTAGCAGCAGAGTAAAAACACCATGCTCCAGAGTAAGATTCAGGAGCCAGCAGCAAGGCGCTGGACTCCCGCATGGCGGACCACAGTTCAGTCCCACACTGAATGGCTTGAAAATCATGCCAGGAGTGTATACATGCATGTCCAAGATCCCAGGAAGAAAAAGAAGAAGGGATTGCAGCATGGATGTTCCTGATTGGAACATGGCTGTTCTCTCCAGCAAGCACATGCACCTTACAGCCAAAATAAATAAATAAATAATTAAAAACCCAACAAACTTTTTAAAAAAAAGAATAAGCTCGGGGACCAGCAGGTGGCGTGATGTTTAAAGTGCTGGACACTCCCACAGGGTTGACCACAGTTCAAGTCCCTGACCTGGTGGCTTGCTTTCTCTTTTTTCTCTATTTCTGTGCCCTCTGGTCAAATGAAAAGAAAATGAATAAATAAAATTAAATAATTCTTTAAAAAAAACACCAGGCATGTGTATATTTAAAAAAAATAATTAGCTTCAAACTTGATTCTTCTAAACTCCTTTCTCAGTAGCTAACAATATCTTTTCTTCCATTGTGGAAAAAAAAAATTAAAATTTGCCAGAGAGTGCAGCACTGGTTGGAGAGAAACAAAGAGGGAAGGTGGAAAGTGAGAAAGCTCTCCTGTGGTAGATAATCATGCCCCAAATCCCTTCTTCATCTCTCCCTTCAGTTCGGATTTTGTGCACACAGGCACACGTGCCTGGTGTGTTTTTCAGGCCGTCACGTCCATGTTCAAACTCATGTAATTGGTTGTGTGGGATCCAGCTGCCTTAACCACCACGCCATTGTTTGGCCCTGACTCTATGCAATCTTTAAGTCCCAGAGGAGACAAATTGCGTGTGCTCTGAGAGGCTAGCTACGTGTTTGCTGGGAAAGGTGATATTTTCAATAAAGCCTATTTTTAAGTAGCCAGCGTTTTCTGATTTGGGTTTCCCACTGTAAATAATTTATTAGTGTAGTAATAGTAAAAAATAGCTTGTAAAACACTGCAGAAGGCTCCAAACAAAGGTTACGCACTGTGATCACGCTAACAGAGGAGACCGTGTTGGGTCTGGTCTGTGTTGGAGAGAATCGATATCTGCAAGGGGTGTGATTATTAAAGAGACATGCTAGTTACATGTCAGTAAGCTGCAAGCTTGCAGAACTGCAGGAGGCCAGAAAGTATTGATGGATGATTTTAAATATTAATTCTGCAATAGCAGCATACTGCCTACCCACACCTGGGGTGCTTAAGGCATGATAATACAATTGCCAAGAAATAATGGAGCCAAGAATGCTTGCATTTCAAGATTGTTTAGAAAGTGTGGGAGACTGGATCATTAGTACCTATTCTTCCCTCCTCTTTAGTAGGGTTACATACCTACATCCCTGCCATGACCTCTTGTTGGGTGATGTATACTTTTCTGACTCTTGATGTTGGGTTTGGCCATGTGACTTGCTTGGCCAGTGGGATGCTAATGGATCTGGTGTGAGCAGAGAAAATGATGTGTGTACTTGCTTGGTTGGGATTGACCTTTTGTGTATCTGCCATGAAAAAAGCACAGCCTGGATAGCCACTGCTTCTTGAATGGCTTGAGTGACACGTGTTCTAGGATATGACACATGGAACAGACATCCCAATTGCCCCCCCAGTTGTGTTAGCAACAAATATTAGGTTGTCAGAAAAGTCATGGACATTTTTGCAGAGTAAAATACATCATGACTTTTTCGACAACCTAATAAAAGTTTCTTGTTGAATGGGCACTGAGATTTTTGTGGTCTTTTCTTACACAGCACTATTGTGTCAGTAGGTGACTATTACAAAGATTTGAGTGGTCAAAAGTTGATTAATTTTTTTTTTTTAACTTTTAAAATTCAAGCACAGATAGAACCAGCAAGGCAGGTGGTGTGGCAGTTAAAGTGGCTGGATCCCACATGGTTGATGCACAGTTTGAATCCCAGACCTAGTGGCTTGAAAAACCCACCAGGAACATGTGCATGCTCAAAATCCCAAGAGGATAATGGAAGAGAAGGGATTGCAGCATGGCCATCCCTTCTGGGGGGAAGTGGAAGGACTGCTGCACCACAATCCCTTCTCTTCCATTCTCCTCTTGGGATTTTGGGCACACATGCACGCACATGCTCCCAGTGTGATTTTCAAATCACTGGGTTCTGGGCTCGAACTGCAATCAGTCATGTGGGAGTTCAGCACCTTCACCACCACACCACTTGCTGGCAAATGCATTTGTTAGGTTATTTCTCAGTTGCCTGCCATGTGCCAAGCACTGTGCAAAGCACTACGGTAAGTAACTAAGACACAGCCCTGCCACCAGGAAGCTCACAGCCCTCTAGGGGAGAAACACACATAAAACATATCAGATGCCCAGGGGCCAGCAAGCGCCTGGCATGAATGCCACAGGGTCTAGGCCAGAAAAAAGTGTTTTATTTATTTATTTTTTAAAGAGATATCTGCTATAGGGCATGTGTACTCGCCAGAGAGACAGAAAGTGAGAGATCACCCCCTGTGGGGGTGCGGGGGTGGGGGATGGCCATGCTGCAATCCCTTCTCATCCATTGTCTTTCTGGAATTTTGGGCACACATACACATTGGCCTAGTGTGAGTCTCAAGCCAGGACCTGAACTACAGTCAGCCATGCAGAAGTCCAGCACATTAACCACTGTGCCACCTGCTGGCCCCCCCCAAAATATTTTAATGTGTGATTTCACTGATGGCAGAGCCAGCCCTGCTAAAGACAGCCTGCCAAGCACTTTTAAGACATAATCCTTTCTAATACGCCTCACAAACCGGTGAGCTAGGAATTGTTATTTTCATTTTAGAGATGAGAAAAATTTAGGTTCTGAAAAATTAAATAAGCTGCCTAAATTATTGTGGCATAGAACTCAAACTGGTGTGCAGGTCCATCTCTAGCCCTAACTGGAACCAGACTGATTTGGTTTGAAATATAGTTCCCCACTTTAAAAACTGTGTGGTCTTGGGAGAATTACTTAATCTGTGTCACGCTTCTTCATTTGTAAAATGGGAATAATGGTTATACTTACCTTAAAGGATGTTATGAGGATTTATTGAGATGATGGTGTGAAGTACCTGTAAGAATACCTGCTCCAATGGCAGTTTCTGCTATTATCTCTGTGCAAATTTGCTCATCTGTTCTATGGCGATGTTCATATCCATCTTCCCATCACAGTGTACGTTGTGAGGGCGTGGAGCACAGCTCATTTCGCTCATTTCCAGATGTGGAAAATGTGTCATGGGGGTTAAAAAGATGGCGAAATGATTTCTTTTTTTTTGGAGAGTTTTTTTTTTGCTATGGGGCGTGTGTGCTCGCCAGAGAGAGACATAGAGACAGAAAGCGAGAAATCACCCCCTTGTGGGGATGGCCACGCCGCAATCCCTTCTCCTCCATTCTCCTCTTGGGATCTTGGGCACGTACGCACACGCTCCTGACGTGAGTTTTAAGCCACCGGGTCCGGGACACGAACCATGGTCTACTATGTGGGAGTCCAGCGACATAGCCATTACGCTAACTGCTGGTCCCAGCGAAAGGATTTCTTACATATTATTAGTTACTATTTATTGAACTTGAACTATGGAGATGGGCCTTATTCTTTAGAAAATGTAGACTACATTTTCAAAGATATACACATCACAGATTTAATCTGTCCGCCTCCTCTTAAGACCGTTTAGAGATGTTATTTGTAGAAAAGACTGTGAAAAACTTGGTGGAAATGGAGCACTTCGTTGCTTTTAAACTAAAATGGCATTTGTTTATAGCTTTGGCTGAGGGACTGACTACTTCTCACTGAAATGCAATGGTATTTTGTTTTTTCATAGTTTCTCTTTCTGAAAGGCTACTTTTTTTTTTTTTTTTTTGGTGAAAAATACTTATCAGCAGTAGTTACTGTAGGTTAAAAATAACTCTAGCTTGTTGAGTAGGGCAGGGGAAAGAATCACCCTGATCTGTCCAAGTTAGAGTGAGTTTTATAAAGGAGAAGCTGCAGGAACTAAATGTGCTAAACTCAGCCTGTCAGTGTGGTCACCAGGAATGCATGTTTAATGTCACACCAATTTGCATATGACCTTACACCCCATCTGTCTAGGGTGGGGCATCCTTGAAACAGTGTGAAATACGTCTGTTAGGTGTGTTTGAGCAGGGACTGCCAGCTGTGAGTTATTTTTGGGTCTCTGGTTGCCACAAGTCCTGCCAACTAAATTAAAGTTGGTCAGACACAGTCACTGAAAATATGCTCATTACTTTAATGAGAATCGTTTGGCATTCCTCAAATGTGGACGGAGTGGGGGGGTGGGGTGTTCTGTTTCTGAGAGAGGGTCAAGGGCATTTTGCTATAATTGTCTTTCATAGCCCCATTGCTCAGTTTTAATGAAAATTCTTGTTTTTCCTTTTAGTAAGTAGCAAAATGGATTTGGAGACAAGGCTTGGGACCAGCAGTTAATGTAATGGCTATGTCGCTTGACTCCCACATAGTCGACCGCGGTTCAAGTCCCGGACCCGGTGGCTTAAAACTCATGCCGGGTGCGTGTGCGTGCGTGCCCAAGATCCCGAGAGGAGAATGGAGGAGAAGGGATTGCGGCGTGGCCATCCCCCCTGGGAGGTGATTTCTCGCTTTCTATCTCTCTGTCTCTCTCTGTCTTTCTGGCGCGCACACTTGCCCTATAGCGAAAACCTCTCCAAAAAAAAAAAAGAGAAAGTCATGACACAAGGCTGCTAACTTTCATATAGTATAGGAAACGAATGAAACTGCAGCACTCAGACTGTCCTTTTCAAGATAAACACTAAAAGGAAGAACGTCGCATGTGTTAGGATCAATTTGTATGTTAAATTTGTCATGGATGTGGAGCTTTCAGTATAATCTGAGTGCCTAGACTTGTTTAAACAGGCTTATCGATTAATAGAATCCTTGGAATTGTACCTTGAATGGTTGAGAGGCAAATTTTAGTTCTGAGATTTCTTATATGAGAAAAATAGGTTGGATTGAAATTTATCTAAACACTGTGTCTGGTTTACTTACTTTTAACAACGATGTACATATAACTTTGCAATTTAGTTTTTTTTACATTTTTTTTTTAGAGATTTTTTGCTATAAGGGATGTGTACTCACCAGAGAGACAGAGACAGTGAGAAATCACCCCCCAGGGGATGATTTCCCCCATGGCCATGCATGCTCCATCTCCTCTTGGGATTTGAGGCATGCATGCACATGTGCCTGGTGTGTTTTAAGCTGCCAGGTCCAGGACTTGAACTGTGGCCAACTATGTGGGAGTCCAGTGACATAACCATTACACCATTTGCTGGTCCTGCAAGACATATATATATATATGTTTGTTAAGGATTATTTTATTTAACTTTATTTATTTATTTTACTTTAATTTGACCAGAGAAGGACAGAGTGAGAGAGAGAGAAAAAGAGAGGAAAAGTGAGAAAGCAAGCCGTCAGGTCTGAGACTTGAACTGCCGTTGGCCATGTGGGAGTCCAGTGCCCTTAACCATCATGTCACCTGCTGGCACCTTGCAAGGTAGTTTTTTTAATTCCCACTTTACAGATGAAGATTCTGAGGATCAATTTTGTTAACTATTCCAAGTTTTGCTGAAAAATCAACCTTAGAGGTAACCTAATCCAATTCCTTCCATTGTCCAAGAGAAGACTAAGGCCTGAAGAAGAGATTCAGGAACACAGAGCTAGTTATAGTGGTCTTGAGAACTGGGCACCATGAGAGGGTTGGAATATTCCATTAATCTTGCTGTATTGACCAATGTCCCTGAGATATGTACATTTTAAAGGAAAGTTCAAATAATCTGATTTACATACCCCAGTGGCTGGATTTTATCAAGACTTCTCATCAAAGGAGATTGGTTATTTGATGAGAAACAAGAAAAACAAGTACTTGGGCCCCTAACATGGCCATTCTTCAAAGTCAACCAGCATCCTAGAGACATAACAGATTTGAAAAACCATGTGCCCCTGTAAGTCCTTACCTGATCATCAGATTAAATAATGATCTGCTGGGGTCAGCAGGTGCTGTAGTGGTTGTGGCACTGGACTCCCACGTGACTGATGGGAGTTCAAGTCCTGAACCTGGCAACTTGAAACTCACGCCAGGTGCATGTGCATGCGTGCCCAAAATCCTGGGGGGAGAATGGAGGAGAAGGGATTGCAGCATGGCCATCCCCCCAGGGGGTGATTTATCACTCTCTTTTTCTTTTTCTCTCTGTGTCTTCATCCAGTGAACATGCCCTATAGCAAAAATCTGTCTCTCTCTCTCTCAAAAAAAAAAAAAAATAAAAAGAGATCTGCTGCTTGTTATTTTCTGACAAATTGTTGTCATCACTGCATGTTTTGACATGCTTTGGCTGGTTGACTCTGGTGACTGCAGAGGCAATCTGTGAGTCAGGGTAGGTGTGTTTCCTTGAGTGAGTCAGCCCGACTAGCTGATCCTGGAGTGCTCGTTTTACTTGTCTGGTGTTCTGTCTTCACATTTATATAAGCAGGCTATAGAGATGGCTGCTTTGACATCATTGGTTGAAGGTGATCATCATTATTATTATTTTAGGTTTTTGTCATAAGGTGCATGCACTCACTGGAGAGAGACAGAGACAGAGAGTGAGGGAAAGTGAGAAATCGCCCCCAGGAGAGATGGCCACACTACAATCCCTTCCCCTTCATTCTCCTCTCAGGATTTTGGGCACACGTGCACATGTACTGGTATGACTTTCAAACCACTGGTTCAGGACTTGAACTGTGGTCAGCCACATGGGAGTCCAGTGTTTTAACCATCATGTCATCTGGTGATTATTAACAACAATTCCAATTTTTCACTAGGAAATAGAAAAACACAGTCTGTCCTATCCTTTTTCTGGGGTGTTTGTACATGAGGGGAATTCTAAAAGTTTATGGACAAATGGAATTAAGCTATGAGTTTATTTTGGTGCAAAAACTTCTTGAAATCTACCCATCAACAATTTTTTTGCTATAGAGCATGTGCACTTACTGGGGAGGGGGAGAGAAGAGAGAGGGAAAGTGAGAAATCACCCCTGGGGGGATGGCCACTACACAATCCCTTCTTCTCATGCTCTTCTCAGGATTTTGGGCATGCATGCACACGCACAAGGTAGATTTTCAAGCTGCTAGGTCCGGGACTCAAATCACGCAGCCCGCCATTCGAGATCCAGCTGCGTCAACCACCACACCACCTGGTGGCCTTCCATGATTTTCCTATAACATACATTTCTGTGAGCTTTTCGAAGACCTGCTTGTCACACCTGGCATTCCCCATAGCACGCAGGGATCTGCACACGTACTCTGCTCACTGCTGCACATCTGGTGCCTGGTACCTGTGGTGTGATCTCAGGAACCTGGAACTGGGTTTCTAAGCTGTGGGCTAGCAGTTGTAGCTCATGGACTGCAAACTATTTCACTGCTTCTCTTAGGTGATTCCATTAAATAAAAAGAACATGAACCCCTGCTTTCTTTTAAACAGTGGTACATTCATTTCAAAGAGGAGAAAGTAATTTAAAAAGCAGCACAGAATAATGTTCATCTTCTTTTCCATCCTGACTACAGCCTGAGAAATTCTGCTCCTTAAGGACATAATGTTTCCAGCCAGGGTTTAGTGTTGATAGTTAAGAAATAATTTAAGTCTTTTAAACATCTGCTTTGCTAAAAATGGTATTCTATGAAAGCGTCTGCTCGACATCTTTAAACTGTGTATTCCTGAAAGAGATGGCGTATAACTTAGACTTTTTTTTCTTTCTCTGTCCACTTAGTTTTGTTTTTGACCATTTTATAGGTGGTCAAATTCATTATAGAAGATTATTCATTCATTGTCTCACCGGGTGGCCTTAGGCCCTCACTAGGTTCCTGGCCTCTTCCGAGAAACTTTGGAAGCACAGAGAAGATTGCTTGCCCTCAGGGTGTTTAGAGACCATCAGGAGAGATAGAGACATAGAAATTGTACACCCAGAACCATGCTATGTGCAACGAGAGAGATAAGAACAAGGTATTATTAGGATTCCCATGAGGATAAAGCCCTAAGCAGCCCAAGAAGTCAGAGGAATCTTCCTAGAGTGGGCTTAAGCCAAGTCCGAAAGGGTGAGTCAGACTGATCAGCAAATGGGGTAAGGATGGGAGTTGGTGGGCATCCTAGAGGAAATGGCGGGAACGGTGACACGGAGGATGTGAGCAGCAGGGGGTGTGGTGAAGAATAGGATGAGAGGCAGGGAATGAGGAAAGCTGGCCATGAGGAGACTGGCCTAAGATCGCAGAGGGCTCCATGTTGGCTTGCTCTGTGGGGATGGATCCTCAGAGGAGCTGTTCGCAGGAGAGTACCAGTGGGTGAACGTCTCTTGGGGGCTGGAGGGATGACTATGAGGATACTGTGCTTCTCAGGAGGCCAGAAACAAGGTAGGAGAATGTACTAGAACCAGGAGAGTCACAGGTAGCAGGGACAGACTTGAGACACATGCAGGCGCACACTGCAGCACTCGGTGAATGTTCCCTGCGAAGGATGAGGAAAGGGAGGCAGGTGCCAAGGAGGCCATTCAAGATCCTGGTCTGGGGAAGGAAAATGTTTGGTGGAAAGCTGAGGACTACAGTCCCATTGTTCTGGGTGAGACCTCTCTTTTACTGGGTTTAGGGCCAAGAACAGAACAAATTCTGTACTTCCTCTGCCCTCAAGGAAGATTGTTTGTGTTGCTGGAAGGAATTCTTCCTAGCTGTCCAGGCCTGCCCAGAGGAAGAGGCAGGAACTCTGCCACAACATTCAGAAAGGACCTTTTCTTCATGCCCTCGCCTATCTGATCCATCTGGAGCAAGATGGTTTTCCTCTGCCAATGTTTACAGTGCTCTGAGGTGTAGTCTTGTATGCGTTCCATTTTTATATGTTTAAAAATGTTATAAATATACCTATTGTGCTATTTCTCACTACAAATAAGTTATAGCATTTTCTTTTTTTTTTTCTGGAGAGAGTGCATGCTTGCCGGAGAGCCAGACAAAGAGAGATGGAGAGAGAGCAGCACCTCCAATGAAGCATGGTCACGCAGCAATCCTGTTTCCACTTCTCCATCCTGTCGGGATCTGGGGGCACACACGCCCAATGTGTTTTTCAAGTCACCAGGTTGAGGATTTGAACCATGCAGTTGGCCGCATGGGATCCCACTCACTTAACCACCAGGCCATAGGGCTGGCCAAGCAAACTTTCTTTTAAAAAACAAGAAAAGAAATGACCTAAAACCAACAGGTAAATGGATATCCAAGGAAGATTGGTCTTATTATTGGTCTTATTATTTTTTTACTCTTCAGTTCAGACCTTTTTTCCAAGTAAAAAACATTTTCTTTTTGGAGAGATTTTCGCTATAGGGCGCGTGCACTCGCCAGACAGACAGAGAGAGACATTAGAGACAGAAAGAGAGAAATCACCCCCCAGGGGTGATGGTCACGCCGCAATCCCTTCTCCTCCATTCTCCTCTCGGGAACTTGGGCACGCATGCACACGTGCCCGGCGTGAGTTTGAAGCCACCGGGTCCGGGATGTGAGCCGCGGTCGACTACGTGGGAGTCCAGCGACATAGCCATTACGCTAACTGCTGGTTCCCAGTAAAAAACATTTTTTAAAAAATTGAAAGTGTAGGGACCGGCTGGTAGCGTGGTGGTTAAGGGCACTAAATTTCCACATGGACAACTATGGCTTGAGTCCCAGACCTGGCGGCTTGCTTTCTCACTTTCCCTCCCTCCCTCTCTCTCTCTGGTCAAATTAAAATAATAATAATAAAGTTAAATGAAAAAATTATTTAAAAAAATAGAAGTGTATATTCTCACATGTGTGAGAGAGAACCCTTGAAAGGGTCTGGTTAGGCTGCAATCCCCTTCCCAGCCCTCTAGCTCCTCAGGATCCTGGGTATCAGCACATGCATGCACTGGCCAACTGCGATCTGAACTGTAGTCGCCACGTGGCTTGCAGCATTGCAGGTGCTAGAGTTACTACTGTGCCCCAGTGGCTGGGTCAGTTAAGGCCCTTTCCTGCCAGCCCCCTGGGGATGCCTCACTGTGTGTCATCTCGGTGGGAATGCAGGCTTATTTTCAAATTCAGGACCTAAAGGAACCAGATATGTTCTCTTCCTGCTGTGGTCCAGCTTGGGGGCAGACATATGACTTAAGATGTGACAATTACACTCTCTCCAAGGGGAGCTAAGGGAGGATGCTAGCTCCACATCAGTGGAGGGCTGTTTTTGAGGGTGGTTCCTGCTGTGGGAGCTTTGCTGTGGTCCTGGCTGTCTAGTATTCTGGAACTTTCTCAGTTCCCACCTGTTTGCAAGTCTGTTTTGTAATCCTCTTGACTGTGCTGTAGACCCTCATAGTCATCCAATCAGATCCTTTGTGTGAGTCAGGGTTGAGTTCTGATGCCTGCAAACAGTAATCCTGACAGTGGCGAGGTTCCTGTAGGAGAAGTGTTCGGAAACTGGGCCACACACAGATTGCCATCCCTTCTTCACCCATCATCTCCCTAACCTAGCCTGTCTTATATGATTACATTTCCAGGGGCCAGGGGTCAAACTAGACCAGAAAGGATTATTTGTAGTATTAGAACCTACCAAAATGAATGAATGAATGAATGAGTGAATGAAATCAACTGCTGAGGAAACTGTACTCTAGCCTAGAGAAAAACTGGCAGATTTAGAATGATCAAGACCAAGAAGCACGTTGAACTGTCTCCATGTGAAAGTCAAAGATGAGGAATTGAAAACCCTAGAGCTGTAGAATTGGATTACAAAAATCTGTGGTATGAGCATCACCAGGGAAGCAAGGCCGAGCCCAGAGAAAGTCCACGTGGTGATGTTCTATAAATTTACCCAAGGCATGTGTTTTGTTATAAACATTTCTAAAATGGATGCTTCAGATGTGGGATTTAGCTTGGAGGCAGCAACAAAGGAGTAACATGTATCATGTGCCCATTATGTAATGGAATTTGATCTGCATTGATTTATTTAAAACTCAAAACCCATGGTTTGGTTAGGTGAGTTGCTCAGAATCCCAGTTCCCATGTGGCAGAGCTGGGATTGGAATCCAGGACTTTTGACTCCAAAGATCGTGTTGTTTTTATGATATACCATTGTGCCTTCCAACGATTGTATGAGAGTGATAGAGGAGAAAAAGGACAGAGAGAGAGATCAATTGATTGGTTGATTGATTTAAGGACTTTATGAAAGAAATTCTGCCATGTACGTGAGACTTGGATCTGAAGACACACCTGACGGTTTTTTTTTTTTCTTTTCCAGAGAAGTTTTTGCTATAGGGTGCATGCACTCGCCAGAAAGACAGATGGAGATAGAGAGACAGAAAGTGAGAAATCATCCCCCCAGGGAAGATGGTCACACTGCAATCTCTTCTCCTCCATTCTCCTCTCGGGATCTTGGGCGCACACTTGCACACATGCCTGGCATAAGTTTAAGCCCCTGGGTCTGGGACTCGAACTGCAGTCAACTACGTGAGAGTCCAGCAACATAGCTATTACGCCAACTGCTGGTCCCAGAGATGACTGGTTTTTAACACAGCTGCCTTTGTGTAGCCTGGTGGGAACTTGGTTGTCTTGGTATCCCACACAGTATTACCTCTAATAACTAAGAAACTATGGCAAAAGTACAGTGCTGGGCTCTTGCTGACAAAATGAACTGACTTTTATGATCTAGCCCTTTACTCAGAAATTTTCTAGGATGGTAGAATGACCTAGAGATAGGCTGGGAAATGGAGTCATAAAAATCAGGGGTCCTGTTGTGTGTCCAGGATATATGGTCTCAGAACCCGGGGGGCTAGGATGGGAGTAGCCCTGTTCACTTTGAGGCTATTCCATCTAACAAGCTACTTACAGCATTTTGAGTTCCCATCCCCATCAACTTGGGGTGGTGTGTTTAGAGGTCCCAGTTACTGCTGAGACTGCAGATATGACTTCATTAAATTTGGAACTGACACTGGACTTTAGTCATTTTAAGCTCCAGGCCATTGACCCCACAGGCAGACAAGGTTAGTGAATAGGCTAGTGTGAGAGATCTTTATCATTAAGGGAAATTAGGTCACTGCCACCCAACGATAGCAAGAAAAACCACGTCTACAATAGAACCTAGATGACTCACCAAGTTATTCCAGAGCACTCCCATAGATGCAGGGACTTCAAAAAGTTTGTGGAAAATTGAAATTAAAATACTAGTTTATTTGGGTGCAAAAATAGGAATTCACGCATAGTTTTTTTTCCCCCCACACTATGTATTTTCTATGAGCTTTTTGAAGACCACACTGATCATATTTTGTTTTATTTTATGATTCAAGGCATCACACATGAGCATCAAATTACAGCAATGAAATGGGGGCAGTCCAGAATGTCTAGGAGGCCCTGGCTAATCATCCTCTTGAATATAGTAAGCCATGCAGGGCATGTGGCTCCGTTCAGGTCATTTGTATGACTCCTGATGGAGTTGCCCAACAGGGGAGGTCCTTTTCCATAGGGGTTTCTGACAGGGAGGGACATAACCCTAAAGCTGCTGGCATCCATATCGCTCTGTGAGGGGGAAACCCTACGAGGGAATGGAACTTACCCAGAGGACTGCACAGCTGAAGTTGCAAACTAGGGTGACCAACCTGTTCCAGTTTTCCTGGGACTATCCTGCTTTAGACCAAAATCCCACATCCTAGGAACCCTCTTAGTCTTGGTGGACTGGGACCAGACCCCAACTAGAGAGTTAGAGTGTATCCTGATGGCATCACTTATGCCTCTGCTGCAGCCCCGGCCTATAGATTTACACTGCTTTCTGATCTTTGCAACCAAATGGGTCCTGACTAACCCAGAACTGGGTAGTTCCAGGCATAGGAGGAACATCTGTGTACATTTGACCAAGTGAACTAAAGTCTTCCAGCCAATTTGCTTTGATTTTTCTCATCTTTAAGAAGAGCTGATAATTGATTGGGACCAGCAGATGGCATAATGGTTATGTTGCTGGACTATCACATGGCCAGCCATGGTTCGAGTCTCGGACCTGGCAGCTTGAAACTCATGCCAGGTGCATAAGTGTGAGTGCCCAAGAGCCCAAGAGGAAAGATGAGAATGGAGTGCAGCATGGCCACCCCCCTGGGGGTGATCTCTCACTTTCTGTCTCTCTAGAGAGTGCACGTGCCCTAGAGAAAAGAAAGAAAGAAAGGAAGGAAGGAAGGAAGAAAGAGAGAAAGAAGAGCTGGTAAATGATTTTTATGTTCTTTCTCATCCCCATAAAGCCTATGTGTCTGTATCAACCTAGTCTTGCAAATTCCCCTTTAAAAAAAAATCTTGAAGTACAGAGCATTCCAAGATGCAAGCCTCATGCTTGAGTTGATCTTATCATCTCTTAGCACAGTTTTACCTAGATGAAAGTGAGGACTAGTAAAATATCTGCTTGTAACTTTTATATGAGAGGAGAGCTGGAACACTAGGCATGAAATGGAATTTATTGTGCTTGTGATACTTAACAGCCGGAGAGCCTTTAAGAATTAGGCACTTGCTCCACCAACAGTGATGGCTGTCAGGGTTGAGCTTCTACAGGGCAACCTGAGGCAGGGTGTTTTCTAAGTTCCAGCTCTCCAAAGCAGAAAGGATAGTTCGGGAGTGTTTCTGGATCCTAGAATATCACTAACTTAATTACTCAGTGGTGTGGAATTGATAGTGCATTTGTTTTACAGTTGTTGCCATAGGGTGCATTGCTCACTGGAGAGACAGAGAGGTAGAAAGTGAGAACACCCCCTCCCCCAGGGGATGGCCATGCTGCAATTCCTTCTCCTCCATTCTCTTTCCTGGGATTTTGGGCACTCATACACATGTGCCCAATGTGAGTTTCAAGCTGCTGGATCTGGGACTTGAACCATGGTTGGCCATACGGGAGTCCAGAGCCTTAACCACTATGCCACCTGCTGGCCCCATTGATGGTGCATTTTAACATATTCTATCTCCTGTGAGGTATTCCCTCTACCTGTGGCAGCCTTCCTCAGGTACTTTACTATTTCAACCTATTTTCTAGGCTTTATCTTAAACGTCTCTAGGGAGGTTTTTCTGGCACCCCTGGAATAGGCTTTGTGTCTGCAGTGGCCATGATAAACTAGGATGGGTGTTAGTGGTCAAGTGCACCATCTCCTTCCTTTTTTGGTAAGAGCCTCTCCTTTCCTTGCGGTTCTGGTGGGGGCTGCTCATCATGGTACCTTCCCCACTTCCACAGGGGTTGTCAGGGTAACCAGGCTGAGCCAATCATAGTCCCTGTGCCTAGCACTGTGATTGGGCCAGAAATGGGCATGTGACCTAAAGAGGGCCAATCAGAATCTTCTCTGGATTTGATTTAGAAAGACCAGGAAGAGAGAGGATCTCTTTCAGATGAGGTTGCTAAGCCTGAAGGGTTATACCAGGACACCTGGGGTTACCAGAATCTGCCTTTCTTAGCAGCATAGAGGACTACTAGCAGCATTAGGAGAGAAAGAAGGAGGAACGTGAAGGCAAGCAGTGGTAAGGGATGAAAGAAGTGTGAAAGCCCTCTTGTGAGATAAAATCTGCATTCCATAGCATTCTCTCATTTAAAGTGTACAATTCAGTGGTTTTTAGTCTATCTACAGGTTTGAGCAACCAGTCACCACTATCTGACTCCAAAATGTTTTCAATGCAACAAAAGGAAACTCTTAGTAGTCACTGTCCAATTTCTCTTTCCCAAGCCCTTGAAACTACTAATTTTTCTATGTGTGTTTGCCTATTCTGAACATCTCATAGAAATGAAATCATATTAATATGTGGATTTTTGTGCCTGTGTTCTTTACCTTAGTATAACAGTTTCAAGGTTCATTCATATTTTAGCATATATTAGTACTTCATTCATTTTTTAAAAGAATTTTATTTTATTAATTATTATTATTTTATTTTGCCGTAGGGCACAGGTGCTCACCAGAGAGAGACGGAAAGAGAGAAAGCAAGCCTCCAGGTCCTGGACTTGAACTGCAGTAGGCCATGTGGGGGAGTCTAGCACCTTAACCATCATGTTACCTGCTGGCTCTACTTCATTCCTTTTTTATGGTTGAATAATATTGCATTGCATGGGGGACCAGCAGTTGGCATAATGGCTATGTTGCTAGACTCCCATGAAGTCGACTGCGGTTCGAGTCCCAGACCCAGTGGCTTAAACTCACACCGGGCGCATCTGCGAGCATGCCCAGGATCCTGAGAGGAGAGTGGAGGAGAAGGGATTGTGGCATGGCCATCCCCCCGGGGGGCGATTTCTCACTTTCTGTCTCTCTGTTTCTGTCTTTCTGGCGAGTGCATATGCCCTATAGCAAAAACCTCTCAAAAAAAAAATTGCATTGCATGAATATATCACATTTTATTTTCCCATTCATCAGTTGATGGACATTTGATTTGTTTTTGACCCTTATGAATAGCGCTGTTCTGAGTTGTCATAGAACTCCACATGACTGTGGTAAAATCTCTCTATGATGGTATGTTGATGTGTGTCTTTTCCATCAGACTATAAATCTGTGTGCACCGAAGGGCCTGGACAGTGCCAGCATCTAGTAGGTGTTTGAAGAGGGACTTGATGAAGGACAGAAGTATAGGACCCCATTGTATGGACAGGAACCCAGGTCATATAAATAGGACAGCCATTAGAATTCTAATTAGAAGCTACAGAAACCAACCCTTCCGATGTGAGAAAAGAAGCATCGAAAGTTTCCTGGGGAGCTCACAGAATCACCAGGCTTAGAAAATGAGCTGGAACAGGGGAGACAACCATTTTCAGCGGTGAACTTACTCCCCTCCAAATTTTCACTAAGAAAAGGTCTCATTGTCCTTTGTGACTTGGACTAGAGTCACATGCACACAGGGAGCAGCCCAGTGAGGACACTGCTGACATCCCCCCAAACACAGGACATTACAGAGTGTCCCAGTGCCCAACTGCCCCCAGATGTCACATGGTGCTATTTCCGCTGGTGGCCTCAGTAGGGTGCCTTTCCCTTGACCCTTCTTCTTTGCATCATCAGCTTCTTATTAAAAGTAAGTGTGTCCATCTGTATGGCTATGATTTAGCTGCAAGGGAAGCTGGGAAAATGAGTATCTGACCTTTTTGACATCTGTAACAGGGGTGGGCCCTGCCATAGCCCTAGGCTCAAAATGGAAATTCTCTAGAGCAGGAAGGCTTAGTGTTCAGTGGAAAGAAAAAATTCTCTCTAGTGATAGGGGAAAGGCCAGGTCTTTCAAAAACTGAATACATTACAGTTGTGTGCTAGCTTCTGACAACATGCCCAGTTCTCTTGACCTTCGGATTAAGCGAAAGCCTTGGCATGTTATTTTCCATCTATTCCTCACTCTCCAAATGTCAGGTGTCAAAGCTGTGACAGGTCATCATGTACCCAAAAGGCCTCTTAATTTCTTGTCTGTCCCCCACCTTTTTTTGAAAAGCAAATCCTACCAGAACACAGTGCCCTTCTAAGCAGAGTTGATAGCCTTAAACAACCAAAGCTAAACCAAAACAAAAATATCCCCCAAACCCACCAGGATTTCAGCCTCTGATCTTGCCATGCATGTGGGACTGGGGAGTTTCCCGGCTGCTTCAGACCCTGAGAGCTGTGGCCTGATGGCCAGGCCCCTCTCTCACCTTCTGTCCTAAAATGGAATGCACTGGGAAACATGAGGCTTTGTCCTTATTTGCTGTCCCCAGAACTTCATGAGTGAACTCTCTGCATTATTTCTTTACCAACAGCTCAAGAGAAGCCTGCCCCAACCATGCTTCTGGTGCACACGAGAACAGAACTGTTATACCATGTGAGAACCTCATCCTGAACTAAGCAGTCTGATTAGATCAATGTAAAAATGCACCCACTCCCTGGGCGTATGGATAATTAAGTTGCATAATTATTCAGCACCACTGAGAGGATGCCAACTTACCGATATTGAAGCCAAGAGACCTCAGGTTTGCCAGACCATAAGGAAAGGACATTCCAGAGCACAAGGCCATCTCTGTTGTCCTGGGTATTCATGCTGGAGGAACCTCAGTGAGAATCCACCCTCTTACTTTACGGAGGAGGGAACTGGGGCCTGGAAAAGTAAGGGGCCTGCTTAGGTTTCCATGGCTGAGAAGTGGCAGGGCCCTTTCCAGGAAGGAGTGTTAAATGTAATCAAATATTCCTGCGTGAATCACAAGCTTGTTTCGATATCAAAGTGTGAAAACGTTATTATAGAAATATTAGGTAAATTTAGCAGAACTTGAGCAAGGGTTTCATCTCTCTGTGCCTCACTTTCATCACCTGTGAAGTAGGGATCATAATATTAGTCCCTCTGATCAGGTTGTGTGAGGATTAACTAAGTTAAAATGTGTAAATTGCTTGGGCCAGAACTTGGCGTGGTGTGTGTGCTACATGAACGTTAGCTGTTGTGCCAGTTTGTTGACTCGAAAGCCCACAAAGAACCATCAGCTAGGCCCTGTTACCTAACAGATAAATCAAAAACTTTTCAGTGATGAACTTACTCCCCTCCAAATTTTCTTAGTGAAAATTTGTCTGAATAAGGTCTCATTGTCCTTTGTTTCCTTTTTAATTCCCCCTTATTTATAATAGAGTGTGTGCATGCACACACGAGAATGAGAGAGAGAGAGAGAGAAGGACCTGAGATCCCCTTTCCTCAGTTCTCCAGCCCATCGGATCTTGAGTACTTGGGTGCATGCCCAGCATGTTTTCAGGCTGACCGGGCCCCAAATTCAAATCGTACTTGCCTTGCAGAATCCAGCTTTTCTAGAGCAGTGCATTACCACTGGGCCACACAGCTGGTCCCCACACCGTCCTATTTTTCATAAGCCCCTGGAGCTGTAGGGAAGGTTGTTATGAGAGACTGGGATGCCCGACTGTGTTGTTCTCCTTTAATGCAGCCTCTGGGTATTGCTCTATGGGTGTGCACTTGTTTTGAATTTTGGATCTGGTAGGTGTTGGCATACAGGCCGACTCCTTTCTCTCTTTGAATATCCTCTTACTCAACGATAAAGAGTGGGCAGACTGGCTCCTTTCAGTCAGTTCTAGAAGTCTCTGAAGCAGTCGTAGGTGTTGGACCTGCATGTATTTGACTTTCCAGAAGAGTAGAGTATAATTTAAGCCTGTGGACTTTGAAGTCAGAGTCCTAGGTTCAGGGCAGCTGTGTGATGCTAACTAGCCTTACATAACCAGTCTAAACCTCAGTTTTCTTATCTGCCAAAAATGAATGTAACATTACTTCCATGTTGTGAAGGCATACAGGTTCCTTAGCACTGGTAGGCACTAACCTTCTGGTACCTCATAAGCTCCTTGGAATGACTGCTATCCTAAGAGTCGGAAACAATGCGAGTGAGGAAAGAATGGGAAAATATATTCAAAGTGTTAAGGGAAAAGCAATTGCAACCACGGATACTATACCCGGCAAGATTATCCTTCATATGGGAAGAAAAGATAAGAACATTTTCAGATAAACAAAACCTAAAAGAATTTACCAACACCAGACCAGATCTCCAAGAAGTTCTGCAGGGAGTGCTGTACCAGGAAAATTAAATACAGTCACACAGAAAGAAGACTTCAAAAACTAAGAAAATGGCCAACTTAATCGTGGGACAAGTCCGGAGCTGAATGTTATATCCCAGAATTTAATAGGGAAAATTGAATCATAACAAAAGATAAAGTACGTGAAACTGAACTGGTGAAATAGAATTTGATGACTTTTGACTAAAACATTGTTGATTTTTTTCTAGGCTTTGTTTTCCAGTTTTAAGGATTTTTGTCTTGTCTTGAGCTGCTGATAGGTTCATGTACTTACTGTTTGATTAGAGTCCCAACCTGTTTCCTGGCTTTAAGTTTTAAGCATATTTCCTTAGCATTTCTTTGATTTATTAAAGTTAAATCTGCTTTTCTTGAAATTAAAAAATATAGTAAAAAATACGTAATTAATGACCATAGTAAACTATACAGCATCAGCTAGGTGCTACCTTAGAGTATATTCTTTCTACTCAGAGTTTTATGCTTTAAGTCAGACATGTATTCATAGATATGTATATGCCAGCTGAACTTGCTATATTTAAGAAATTTTGTGAATCAATAAAATGAAGGGAAAAAAAAGGAAAGGAGAACAACTGTGGACACTTGAGACAGTGTGGGAGGAGTGTGGGAAATGGCAAAGGGTGAGAAATGGGGAGGGCGAAAATATATTTAACTAGAAATGGAAAATTATTGACAATAACATGTATGATTAAGCTACTATGCAGCATATTCTGGATGGGAAATCACATTGCTCAGTGAATGAATGTAAATTAATTAATTAAAAAAATAAGAAATTTAAAAAAAGTATCTCTGGAAAATCTTTGCTTCTAAAGAGAATGCCCCAGTATTAGCTCCTTCCCTCCTTTCTGTTTCTGTTCCATCTGAATTTAAGTACGAAGTTTTTGGTAACTGAGAGTTCAGAGTTCTGATGGGTTGAATGCTGGTTAATCAAGAGCAGGTTCCATTCCCGCTCTCTTTCGTATGCGTGTGTGGACAGAACTTGCAGAGGACCCCTGGGCATCAGGTGGCACTCGCCTTGAGTGCATTTATTCAGAGGGAAGAAAGTGTCAGGTCGTCGGAAAAGTCATGATGTACTTTTTTTCTATGCAAAAATGTGTCATGACTTTCCCAATGACCCAATAGATGCAGGTTCCCACACAGCTGTCACCAGTCTAAAATCATTATGGGGAACTGGTCCCTGGGAGATCCTGGTCAGACAATAGCCTATCAGAAGCAGAGGCAACTTCTTCAGAAAAATGAAAACATACCTAGCGTCATGTTTTGTCTGAGTGCATCCAGGAATATCTTTTTCTTAGAGATAAATAAAACAGAAACAACCTTCCTGTCTGCACAGAAGTAATAAACAGTAATAAAATCTCCTGTGAAAAGCCCACTTGTTAGTACCCTGGACCTAGAAGATGTGCGTTCAAAGTCGCAGGTGGAAAGATACCGGATGCATCAAACTAAAAACACCAAGAACGTGAGAACTTGGTTATGGATTTATGACATATTTAGGAGGCTGAATATTTGCTTTTTTAGGACCTCCTTCCCGTGGCTTTGCAAAGGAAAGTCAGTTCTAGAGAACGGTCCTTCTTGTCCTCCTGCAGAGCGAAGGGGAGGGAGGAGGCAGATAGGCTGTGTATATGGTGAGCCAGAGAACAAGTGAGCATGCCCAAGGGTCTCAGTCCCTTTGCACAGGAAGTGCACCCAAGGGTCTTGGTGTTAGAGGCAGCATCTGGGCAAGTGGTCCTTTGGGAAGTAAAGTCTTAGAAGGTGTTCTACTCAAGCCACCTCTTGGGTTCCAGGCCACAAAGTCTTTGGCATATTGGGAATGGCGCCATTTCTCTGTCATGGCTCTCAGTTCTGCTTCCACAGCCTCTGGTCCTTGCTGTCTATTGACCTCTGCCTTTGCTGGCCATCCACTCAACTAGCAATACCCTCTCCCAGACCTTCATTCAGTGAGTTCTCTGCCCCTGTGCCTTCTCCCACATAAAGCACCCATCACTCTGTCCCAGATTGACCCTTTACAATAACCTCAGTACTAACAGTACCATGCCCTGAGCACTCACTATGTGCGCATTGGCAGCCACTTTACGAATAGCATTTCAAATTCGTACAAAAATCTGGAGAGATGGTATTTGCAACTCCATTATTCATATGAGAAGGCTAAAGCTGTACTTGGTTACTAGACTTGTCCAAAGTTACACAGCTAGTTAGCCACAGAACCGGAAGTTAATCCCCAAACCTCTCCCTCACCAAAATCTAGGCTCTTTCTATAACTCCAGGGATCTTCCAACTCTGTGCTACAAAGAGCCTGTCCTCAGAGCAAAGTCATAGACAAGATAAATAGAGGTAGACTTACTTTCCTAGGAGCAGGGGTGAGCATTCATCGTTGTGTTTACAATGAGTTATGCATTGTGAGTTAACTGTCAGGTAAGTTTCATTTCTTAACTAGTCCATTGGATTCAATTATTTTGGGGCACATATATACTCGATGTAAGCAAGACCTTAGACAACTAACTTGCCCTCATTGGGCTTCTAGAATGGGGATCATAAAACCTCCTTGGTGGGTCATAGGTAAGCTTGCAGGAGGTAAGAGAATCAAGAGTGTGGTGTGTGGGGCACTCCATCAATGGTGGTTATTACTGTGACTTCACCCTTGATCTTAGTCGCAATGCCAGGATCATGAGGAGTCATGTCTCATGTAATGAATGACCTAAGGGGGTGTTGGTTTCTTTGCAGACATCAAATGGGTGTTCGTGTCTCTCCAATCCTGTATGGTAGAGAAGGCCTCACCTGTCCTAGGGAATGTCAAGGGTACAGGGACGTGTTGAAGTCTGGTGAAGGATGTGCACATCTGTTCTCACTACCAGAGAGACTCTGAAATGGGACACTTCTAAGAGTGAAACACCTACATGGTGCTTTTTGGGGAGGTACTCGAGCAGGAAAAGCTGAGCCAGGGATGGGCTGGGGACGGAGGAAATACCTGCACTCTCTTGCTGCTGCCACTCAAAGAATGAAAGCTGTTTTCTCTCTCCCTCTCAGATCCTCTTCCCCC
>NW_006160057.1:2984439-2993826 GCF_000334495.1 Tupaia belangeri chinensis
AACAATTGGATGGGGGGGGGAGGAAGGTATGGAGGACAACCATGGATGCCAGGGAAAAAGGGGGGGGAAGGTGGGACATAGCAGAGGGTGGGGGATGGGGAATCAGGGATGGCAAGACAAAGGGCAAGGTATGCAGGACGTAAGAATTGGAAAATTATTTGCTGAGAACATATATGTGGATGTACTTGATTGAGACAATGCACAGTGTATTTTGGATGGAAAATTCATTTGTGTGTTGTGATGGTGTAAAGTGAACTAATAAATAAAAATTTAAAAAAATGAGAGAAAAAAAAAAGAAGAAAAAAAATACTTATTTGATGACTGCAGTTAAGCTATATAGCCCTAGTTAGGTGCTACTTTGTAGTATGTTCATTCTACTCAGAGTTTTATGCTTTAAGTCAGACATGTATTCATAGATATGTATATGCCAGCTGAACTTGCTATATTTAAGAAATTTTGTGAATCAATAAAATGAAGGGAAAAAAAAGGAAAGGAGAACAACTGTGGACACTTGAGACAGTGTGGGAGGAGTGTGGGAAATGGCAAAGGGTGAGAAATGGGGAGGGCGAAAATATATTTAACTAGAAATGGAAAATTATTGACAATAACATGTATGATTAAGCTACTATGCAGCATATTCTGGATGGGAAATCACATTGCTCAGTGAATGAATGTAAATTAATTAATTAAAAAAATAAGAAATTTAAAAAAAGTATCTCTGGAAAATCTTTGCTTCTAAAGAGAATGCCCCAGTATTAGCTCCTTCCCTCCTTTCTGTTTCTGTTCCATCTGAATTTAAGTACGAAGTTTTTGGTAACTGAGAGTTCAGAGTTCTGATGGGTTGAATGCTGGTTAATCAAGAGCAGGTTCCATTCCCGCTCTCTTTCGTATGCGTGTGTGGACAGAACTTGCAGAGGACCCCTGGGCATCAGGTGGCACTCGCCTTGAGTGCATTTATTCAGAGGGAAGAAAGTGTCAGGTCGTCGGAAAAGTCATGATGTACTTTTTTTCTATGCAAAAATGTGTCATGACTTTCCCAATGACCCAATAGATGCAGGTTCCCACACAGCTGTCACCAGTCTAAAATCATTATGGGGAACTGGTCCCTGGGAGATCCTGGTCAGACAATAGCCTATCAGAAGCAGAGGCAACTTCTTCAGAAAAATGAAAACATACCTAGCGTCATGTTTTGTCTGAGTGCATCCAGGAATATCTTTTTCTTAGAGATAAATAAAACAGAAACAACCTTCCTGTCTGCACAGAAGTAATAAACAGTAATAAAATCTCCTGTGAAAAGCCCACTTGTTAGTACCCTGGACCTAGAAGATGTGCGTTCAAAGTCGCAGGTGGAAAGATACTGGATGCATCAAACTAAAAACACCAAGAACGTGAGAACTTGGTTATGGATTTATGACATATTTAGGAGGCTGAATATTTGCTTTTTTAGGACCTCCTTCCCGTGGCTTTGCAAAGGAAAGTCAGTTCTAGAGAACGGTCCTTCTTGTCCTCCTGCAGAGCGAAGGGGAGGGAGGAGGCAGATAGGCTGTGTATATGGTGAGCCAGAGAACAAGTGAGCATGCCCAAGGGTCTCAGTCCCTTTGCACAGGAAGTGCACCCAAGGGTCTTGGTGTTAGAGGCAGCATCTGGGCAAGTGGTCCTTCGGGAAGTAAAGTCTTAGAAGGTGTTCTACTCAAGCCACCTCTTGGGTTCCAGGCCACAAAGTCTTTGGCATATTGGGAATGGCGCCATTTCTCTGTCATGGTTCTCAGTTCTGCTTCCACAGCCTCTGGTCCTTGCTGTCTATTGACCTCTGCCTTTGCTGGCCATCCACTCAACTAGCAATACCCTCTCCCAGACCTTCATTCAGTGAGTTCTCTGCCCCTGTGCCTTCTCCCACATAAAGCACCCATCACTCTGTCCCAGATTGACCCTTTACAATAACCTCAGTACTAACAGTACCATGCCCTGAGCACTCACTATGTGCGCATTGGCAGCCACTTTACGAATAGCATTTCAAATTCGTACAAAAATCTGGAGAGATGGTATTTGCAGCTCCATTATTCATATGAGAAGGCTAAAGCTGTACTTGGTTACTAGACTTGTCCAAAGTTACACAGCTAGTTAGCCACAGAACCGGAAGTTAATCCCCAAACCTCTCCCTCACCAAAATCTAGGCTCTTTCTATAACTCCAGGGATCTTCCAACTCTGTGCTACAAAGAGCCTGTCCTCAGAGCAAAGTCATAGACAAGATAAATAGAGGTAGACTTACTTTCCTAGGAGCAGGGGTGAGCATTCATCGTTGTGTTTACAATGAGTTATGCATTGTGAGTTAACTGTCAGGTAAGTTTCATTTCTTAACTAGTCCATTGGATTCAATTATTTTGGGGCACATATATACTCGATGTAAGCAAGACCTTAGACAACTAACTTGCCCTCATTGGGCTTCTAGAATGGGGATCATAAAACCTCCTTGGTGGGTCATAGGTAAGCTTGCAGGAGGTAAGAGAATCAAGAGTGTGGTGTGTGGGGCACTCATGGTGTGGTGGTTATTACTGTGACTTCACCCTTGATCTTAGTCGCAATGCCAGGATCATGAGGAGTCATGTCTCATGTAATGAATAAGGGGGTGTGGTGTTGGTTTCTTTGCAGACATCAAATGGGTGTTCGTGTCTCTCCAATCCTGTATGGTAGAGAAGGCCTCACCTGTCCTAGGGAATGTCAAGGGTACAGGGACGTGTTGAAGTCTGGTGAAGGATGTGCACATCTGTTCTCACTACCAGAGAGACTCTGAAATGGGACACTTCTAAGAGTGAAACAGCTTCACGGTGCTTCGTAAAATTCTTCAGCTCCACTATTCCTCTGGACCCCAGAGGGCTCTGATTCTGCCATTCACTGGGGCGGTGGATGGCCAGGTAGTGTTTATTTCTCTTAAACTTCTTTCTCAGTGGCTGAATTTCCTGAACATAGTACCCCTGCTTCCAGCTTCACTTTGAGGTGTGTCTTCCACTTGGCATAGAGCCAAGAGCTGGACCATTGGGGAGGGACTCGAGCAGGAAAAGCTGAGCCAGGGATGGGCTGGGGGACGGAGGAAATACCTGCACTCTCTTGCTGCTGCCACTCAAAGAATGAAAGCTGTTTTCCCTCTCAGATCCTCTTCCTCCTTCTGTCACACATTTCCATATGGATGTCCTACAAGAGCCAGGGAGGTCCTCAGTCAACCCAGGAGGATCGGTCTAGCCAATGTTCTTAGCGGATGTGTAAGGAGAAGTGAAGGTGAGTTGCCAGGAGGGGCCTCTGGCTATACCAGGCATTTCCCATCAACTGGCCTGGGGAAACTGTAGAAGCCTTTGGGCCGAGCTGGGGTCAGTGAGGTCAAGGACGGTTGACCCTCAGGAAGGCATATAAGGGCTGGAAAGAACTCAGGGTCTTGACTGTCCATTTGGAATCAGAGCGGTTTTGAGATGGGACTTGGGAGATTTTCCAGAACTTCAGGAGGATGTGACTTGACTCAAAAGGCATTTCTGAAGTGTATGAGCACCTGGCCACTAGTGAAAGAATCTGAAATTAGTTGAAGGAAAACAAAAGAGCCAAGGGGTTTATTAGCCTGTGTGCTTGAAAAGCTCGGGGTGGGGGCGGGGTGGATCTTGTGCTGTGGGTGTTGCTGGAGGCCCCACGTTTCACTCCCTTTCTATTTCACGTTCTTGCTCGCCTCTGCACTGGCTTCCACACTGGGAAGTCTTTCTCAGTGGTGGCAAAGACAGTCACTGATGCCTTCCAGTTTTCACACTCCTCAGAGCTATTAGCCTGTGTGCTTGAAAAGCTCGGGGTGGGGGCGGGGTGGATCTTGTGCTGTGGGTGTTGCTGGAGGCCCCACGTTTCACTCCCTTTCTATTTCACGTTCTTGCTCGCCTCTGCACTGGCTTCCACACTGGGAAGTCTTTCTCAGTGGTGGCAAAGACAGTCACTGATGCCTTCCAGTTTTCACACTCCTCAGAGCTGGTGACCCCAGGAAAAAAGAGACCATCAGAATTCCTGCCCATCTCAGGAAATGGTCCGGGATATGTCGCATAGAGCTTTTGCTCCTTCCTGGAGAATTATGGGCACCATCTCTGAGATCTCAGTTGTGTTGAGGAGAGTGGCACGTCCTTCTGCCCCTGATAGAGAAATAAGATTTTTGCAGGACCGACTGGTGGCATGGTGTTTAAGGGCGCTGGACTCTCACATGGCTGACTGTGGTTTGAGTCCTGGACCTGGTGGCTTGCTTTCTTACTTTTTCTCCCTTTTTTTCTCTCTCTGTCCCTCTCTGGTCAAATTAAAATAAATAACTAAATAAATAAAGTTAAATAATTCTTTAAAAAAATGAAATATGACTTTTGCCACCGTTGCCTGTGGTGGGCAGAATGATTCTCCCCCTTCCCCAGCTTTGATCCCCAGAATTTATGAGTGTGTTTCTGGCAAGGAGGAGAATTAGGTTACAGAATGAATTAAGACGTGAATCTGTTGGCCTTAAAAATGAAGAGATTAGGGGCCCAGACAGTGGCACAGTAAAGCGTGTTGCTCTGTGAGGAAATCCCACATGAGAAGGTTTCCAGTTCAAGTCCAGACACCTCCCTGAATAAGCCAGGCACACGTGTGTCTATGAGCCACGGATAGCTGAAGGCTGGGGTCAGTCATGGCCTGAATATTCTGTTGGAGGCCCTGTATTTTTCTCTCTTTCTCATTCATGGAAGAAACAAGTAAACTTTAAAAATAGATATTGTCCTGGATTATACAGGTGAGCTCACTGTAACCACAAGGGGCTTTAAATGTGGAGGAGGGAGGCAGAGGCAAGAACCAGTGTGATGGCATCAGGGCGAAGACCCACCATTGCTGGCTTTGAAGATGGAAGGGGCCCACAGCCTCAGGAATGCTCCAAATTCTAGAAACTGGAAAAGGCAAGGGAATAGATTCTCTCCCTTGGAGCTTCCAGAAGGAACCCAGTCTGGCTGACGCCTTGATTTTAACCCAGCAGTACACATTTGAGACTTCTGACCTCTGGAACTGGAAGGTCATAGGTTTGTGTTAATTTGTTACACAGCTATAGAAAACTAATACACGGCCCAAAGTAGAAAGGAAGTGCTCGGCCTTCCTTGCATCCAGGTGAGGCTGTGACAGTTCTGGGTGGAGGTGGACCCGTGGTGTGGCACTCCTGGGAAGCTTAGACCCTAGCCTCCTCACCCACCACCTTCTTCATCCCTCTTCCATCCTGCTGCCTAAGCATGGCTGCTGACCGGACCACAACGATGGAAGCTGGAAGCACGAGCTGGAAGGAATTTACCTCAAGACCTGCCTTGGGATCCCTACCCCCACACTTTGGAGTGAGAAATAAACTTCTGTCTTGTTCAGATGGCTGGTATTTTGGGTGTTTTTGAAACTCACAGCTGGAGCCATTCCTGATTATTGCAGGAAGAAGACATTAGTACTGCCCTTTCGGAAGGGACTGGTGTGTACACACCCACAGTGAGGGCATCCTCAGGGTGTCCCAGGGATGCTTCCAGTTCTCCCAGGCGTCGTGTCCATCCGACGCAGCAGTCGGCTCACAGCCCTCATCCCTTCCTGCCTCTTGCCTTTGCGCCTGGTGTCTATTCTCAGCAGCAGCCCTAACCACCCCTGGACCAGCTCGACCGTCTGGCTCTCTGGATGCCCTGTGGCTTTAGTAAGCACTCCTGACCCAGTTCTGGCTCCCAGAATATGCTCCCACCATGCCTGGCCTCCCCCTCATCCTGAGAAAGCTAACTAAAAGTGCAAGTTTTGGTTGGCCTAGAAGACCTTGTTTAGGCGTCTATACATGCTTTCAGAGGAAATTACAGTTATAATAGTTCATGTTTTCATTTATTTATTTATTCTTTTTATTTATTTATTATTTATTTTTCCCCACTGTAGTTATTATTTATTTATTTATTTTATATTACATTTAGTCACATATATATTGACAGTAGTCACATATATCTTTACAGTGTATAACATTTCTTTTTAAATATTTTTTAATTTTTATTTTATTATTTTATTTTATTTTAAAAACTTAATTAATTAATTTTTTCATTTCATTTTTCCATACATTCAATCACATTATTATTTGTCTTACAAAGTGGATATTTCTTTTTGAGAGTTTTTTTTTATAGGGGTCGGTGGCTCGCCCGACAGACCCGAGACAGAGAGACAGAAAGTGAGAAATCACCCCCCAGGGGGGGATAGCCATGTTGTAATCCCTTCTCCTCCATTCTCCTCTTGGGATCTTGGGCATGCACACACATGCGCCCGGCGTGAGTTTAAGCCACCGGGTCCGGGACTTGAACCGCAGTTGACTACATGGGAGTCCAGTGACATAGCCATTACACTAACTGCTGGTCCCTTCCAAAGTGGATATTTCAACAGGTGAACATTTCTCCCTAGTACAGTTGATAAAACTACAAAATATCTTCAACAGACAATACCACACTTCTTTGTGTCATTAATGCTTTGCCTCCCTGTCCCTCCCCCAGCTAATGTTTATTGAGTACTTACCGAGTAACAGAAAATAAAGTGTTTAATGCTTTTTTTTTTTTTAAGCTTTATTTAATCCTTAGAACAAGACTAGGAGGTAGGTGCTAGTGTTATCTTCCTTTACGAGTAAAAAAACTGGAACTGTATTAGCAGAGAAGTTAAAGAACTTTCCTAAGGTCACTCAGCAGCTAAGTGCAGACACCTGCAGCCTGATTTGGGAACCCAGGTTGGGATGTGTTGTGATAGGTATCCTGCCTCCTAAGTCCAGCTACTTTTATCGTCTGAGTAGCACTCCATTCAACAAAATGCTTTGACAGTCATGACAATGGCTCAGCTCACCAGGCGGTGCTGCCATGTACAGTTGGGTGGGCTGTGTACTGTGCAGCTCAGGAGGTGCTGTTCGCATGCTCATCTTTGTTAACCGGAACCTCTGGAGTTGTGTGTTGTGTGCTAGACGACATACACAGCTCCGTGTGGCCTCCCCAAGGCCTAGGGGCCTGCACAAGCCGAAAGCAGGAGGTCACATGGAAATGCCAAGAGCTCGGCGGGGAGCTATTAAAAACTGTGCTTGGGAGTTGGTGTTGAAAATTAGGAATCAGGGAACTAAGCCAAGGTAATGGGAGATGTGCACGCAGGGAACTCTTGCTGGGGCACTCTGACAGTCTGCTGGATGGTTTCTTTCATGCTCAGACCGCTATTATTTCTCTTGGAAAAAGGTGGGGGAGGGTAAGTTTTGTTTTGCATCATAAAAATAATGCATGCTCACTGAAGGACATTTAAAAATGAAATTTTAATAAGAAAATATCGTTTCTCCTTTGACTTAGAGAAGAACTGCCAATACTTTATTTTCTCTAGGCTTTCTCTCGATAGATAGGTAGATAGACAGATAGATGATAAAAAAGATGGTATATAGATACGTAATCTATAGGGAGATAGGGAAAAATCTCCCCCTCTGTGTGCGTGTGTGTGTGTGTGTGTGTGTGTGTATATATATATATATATACATGGATATGCATACATATATATATATATCACTCATTGACATATATTTCTCCTTATTTATCTATCAATTTATCTGTCCATTCATCTAAAGATTTATTTATTTATCAGTTGATCATATAGATAGATCTTTTTCTCAAGAGAGAGAGGGCAATACATTACTAGTACATGGCCGATTGCATTAAATGTGTTATTATTAACCCTGCAGTTCTCACCTGGCCCTCGGGCAGTGGTTTGGAGGACATTGTGCTGCCTCTCCTGTGCTACAGCATCGGAAAGGCCCCACCTGCTGCTGGCGCAGGCTATCAGAGACTCTTGGGAGAACTAGTGGGTCATAGACTGTAGAGGCAGAAGGGAAGAAGTGGGAGTGATCTTTGGGTTGGAGAATGCTTTGCAGTCAAACCGAAGGTCTTGGCTTTGAGGGATCACTGATTCACAGGGACCAGCACACCGTCGTGAGCCTGCATGACCACCAGGGGCTTGGTGACCTCCCAGATGATAAAGCATTTCTTCTGACAGACACCCTTGAGGTGATGGGGTCCAACCTCCTCCCCTCTCTCCACCACCCTCCTGTCCCATCCTGGCAGCACGAACTCATTTTCTAGCTGTGGAACCTAAATGTTGGGAGGTAACTGGACCTACCTGAGGTCATGTAGCAGGTCAGGAGCATCCTGGGAACAGAGTTTGAGGTTCCTGAACTGCTTTCCAAGAACTCAGCCTGTGCAAAAAGCAATGCTGTAGAAGGCCAGTCTTCCCATATGTTCTGAAAAAAGAGAAGTGTTCCACGAAGGCTGCACATGGTAGTCCTCGCTTGGAGATTGACAAGCACCTTGGTTTACTAAGCCTCTGAGAAGGCCTGCAGCAAAGAAACCTGTTTAACTTGGTTCAGTCCATTGTTTCTTGAACTTACGTAGAAAGGAGCTCTTTTCCCATTGATCATCTAGTTTTTTTTTTTTTTTTTTTTTTTTTTTTTAAGAGAGGGTGTATGTGGTCACTAGAAAGACAGATACAGACAGAGATAGAAAGCAAGAAATCACCACCTAGGGGGGATGGCCATGTAGCAATCCCTTCTCCATTCTGCTCTCAGGATCTTGGGCACTTCCGCACATGTGCCCGGTGTGAGTTTAAGCTACCTGGTTGGGACTCAAACCACTGTCGACTATGTGGTAGTCCAGTGACATAACCATTATGCCATCTGCTGGTTCCCCCATCTAGCCATGTCTTGTTTTTTTTTTTTTGAGAGTTTTTTTTGCTATAGGGCGCATGCACTCGCCAGACAGACAGAGACATAGAGACAGAAAGCGAGAAATCACTCCCCAGGGGGGATGGTCACACCGCAATCCCTTCTCCTCCATTCTCCTCTTGGGATCTTGGGCACGCACGCACACACGCCCGGTGTGAGTTCTAAGCCACTGGGTCTGGGACGCGAACCGCGGTCGACTATGTGGGAATTCAGCAACATAGCCATTACACTAACTGCTGGCTCCTCATCTAGCCATGTCTTGAGGAAGATGTTTTGAGGCAAAAGAGATTGTGTGACATCACACCACCTGTCCACTTAAGCCGGAAGGGACATCTGAGGACTTAAATGTCACATTGGGTCAGAGTCACCATCCTTCTAGCCTAGGAATGTTAAGGCAACAGGGGAAAGTGTTATCACAACATGCGGGTGACCTTTCTTGAGGCCAAGCTTAGAGGCTGAACCAGGTTTTCCTTGATGGCTTGATGGTTTTATCTGATACTGTTGTCCCCAAGGTCAATTAAACTTTTGCAAATCTTAAGTAGCCCACATTCAATAAGTTCCATGACAATGAGTTTTTGCATGTGTTTTTTTTTACACTAGAGAGTGTGTGCATGCATGTGTG
>NW_006160057.1:2993836-3016596 GCF_000334495.1 Tupaia belangeri chinensis
AGAGAGAGGAAGAGAAAAGGAGTGAGAGAATGGAAGAGTAAAAGCACTGCCATCCCCCATGGGGCTTAGGCTTGGTCATGCTGCAAATCTTTCCCCTCTAGTCCCCACTCCATCAGGATCCTGGGCAAGTGTGTGCACCTGGAGTGTTTTTCAAGCTGCCAGAGCCAGAACTTGAACCCTGGTTGGGCATGTGGATTCAGTTTCCTCTGTGTAGCCCTTACCTGCGCTATGGAGCTGGCTCTTGTGTGTCTTCTTCACCTGTCTCCTCAGTGCCTACGCAGCACCTGGTACACAGTAGGCACTCAATAAAGACTTGCTACATCAGTGGAATGTCATTTCCAGCTACTTTTGGAAGTTATAGAGTTCCGAACTAATATTCCTCTGAGTGACATCAGGCCTTTAACTTTTCTTTTTTTTTTTATCTTTTTTTTTTTTTTTTCGCTATAGGGCGTGTGTGCTTGCCAGACAGACAGAGACAGAGAGACAGAAAGCGACAAATCACCCCCCAGGGGGGATAGTCATGCCGCAATCCCTTCTCCTCCATTCTCCTCCCGGGATCTTGGGCATGCATGCACATGCGCCCAACGTGAGTTTTAAGTCACCAGGTCCGGGACGCGAACCGCGGTCAACTACGTGGGAGTCCAGCGACATAGCCATTACGCTAACTGCTGGTTCCCTAACTTTTCTTTTTCAGGCTCTGAGACTCACAACTTTTATGATTCAGATTTAACAAACACGTATTGAATCCTTACAGTATGTGAGACCTGTGCTGGATGTATTCCCATATATACTCTCTCTTATTTAATATCGTTCATGGCATGTAAAGTCCCAGAATCTTGATTTTCCAAATGAGGAGGCTGAGGCTTGAGGATGTTAAATTATTTCACCAAGATGGTATGGTTACTAAGTGGCAAAATGGATTTTCAAGCCCATGGCCTGAGTCAAGTATAGTTGGTTTTTTTTTTTTAAAGAATTCTATTTTGGAGATTAAACAAAATGTTTTTAAAGAGATTTTTGCCTTAGGGCACATGCACTTGCTGGAGACAGAGACAGAGACAGGGAAAGTGAGAAATGACCTCCCAGGGGAAATGGCCATACTGTAGTCCCTTCTCTTCTGTTCTCCTCCTGGAATTTGGACGTGCCTGCACACAGATCTGGTGTGATTTTCAAGCCACCTGGTCTGGGACTTGAACTATGGTTGGCCAGGTGGGAGTCCAGTGATGTACCTGCAGTATCATCTGCCCTCTGCCATTCCCTTTTTAGAGACTTTTTTCAATAGAGCATGAGTACTCACTGGAGAGACAGAAAATGAGAAATCACCCCTCAGGGGGTATGGCCACACAGCAAGTCTTCCTCCTTCATTCTTCTCTGGGGATTTGGGGCATGAGCATAGATGTGCCCAGAATGAATTTCAAGCTGCTAGGTCTGTGACTCAAACCATTGTTGACCATGTGGGGAGTCCAGCACCTTAACCACTATGCCACCTGCTTGCCACCAGGTAGTTTCTTAATGGGACCCACCTGAAATTATCAAGGCTGACTTGAGGTGCATCAGTGAGAGGCAAGACCTTGTCATTTCTTCTCTAGGCTAGAAAGGGAAGGGCACCAGCAGATGGAATGGAGGTTAAGGCCCTGGATCCCACATGACCAACTGCATGGTTCAAGTTCCATACCCATGTGGCTTGATGAATGGAAAAAACAAGATTGGTCGTCTCCCCTGGAAGGTTATAATTCTCACTTTTCCTCCCTGGTGAGTGCACATACCCTAGAGCAAACTGAAAAAAGGTAGAAAAAGGAAGAAAGGAAGAGACTTCCCATTCCAAAAAATTGTCTGTAGCAAGGACTGTTTTTTATGGCTGTCCTGGGTGTTGAGGGGGGACCCTAGGCCACCTGTCTTAGGTCTTTGTGGAAAATAATTCTGCTTAAGGCACAGTAACTCTGAGAACTGAGAAACATGAATAGCTCACAGCTGAACAGCTGTGGCACTAAGCCTCCCGAGCCTTGGTTACAGCAACACAGCACCATAACACAGAGGCACGAGCTCACTGCCCTCCGCTCAGTAGGCTGGTACTTCTTTCTCCACTCAACCCTTTGAATGCCCAGGCACTGCTCTTACTAGTGCACTGGAAGTCTGTTTTTCTTTTCTTTTCTTTTCTTTTCTTTTTTTTTTTTCGGTTTAAGAATTAGAAAAGAAAACCATTATAACACCTGGTTGCCCCTGGTATTCAATGAATAGGCCAGCCAGTCAAGAGCTATAGGCTTTTAGAACATGGGGGCAGAGTTCTTGGGGGGTGCCCTCACGGCTTTGTGTGCCTCAGCATCTTATAGGGTTCTGCAATTTCTACCTTCCCCAGGAGAGATTGTCTGCAGCTTTCATTCAGTAGTTCTAATCCAATGAATTTCCAAAACTTAATAGGATTCCTGCTAGATTGCAGGTTATGCTAAACCCAAGGGAACTGTAAGTGACGAGTGAGCAGTCACACCTCCTTGTGGGAGCTCTTTATCAGCTATTTGGTGAGTCAGGCAGTGATGTCTAATCAAGTCTGGCACTAAGTTAGCCCCAGATTCAAATGATCAGAAATACTGGATGAGATATGGACAAACATCTACTCTCGTTTATTTGTGTGTGATTATTAATTTATTGACTTATTTTAGGCAGGTCTTGCTATGTTGTGGGCCTCCTGACTTAGCCTTTGAGTAGCTGGGATTGGCTTGTGGCACTATGCTGACTTCTTTTTTCTTTTTCTACGTTTTTGTCATAGGGTGTGTGTGTTACCAGAGAGAGACAGAAAGATGAGAGGCAAAGTGAGAAACCACCCCTGCTCCAGGGGGATGGTCACTTGCCACAATCTCTTATCCTCCACTTTACTCCTAGGATTTTGGGCATGCACGCACATGTACCCGGTGTGATTTTCAAGCCACCAGGTCTGGTACTCAAACCATGGCCAGCCATGTAGAGTCCAGTGCCTTAACCACCACGCCACCTGCTGGCCCCACTGTGCTGACTTCTTTAAACAGGGTCACAGTGACAGCAAGCTCACGATCATTGGGTACCTGGTGACTGAGGTTACGGGTGTGCTCTATCCTGCCTAGGTTTTTTAGGTCAGGCTTGGAATTGAACCCAGGCTTCTAATGCAGCCTCAGCTTTTGGAGTAGCCATCTCTCTTTCTCTCTTTTAAGGAATTTTTTATTTAATTTTATTAATTGTTATTATTATTTTTAATTTGCTCTAGAGCATGTGTGTTCATCAGAGAGAAACAGAGACATAGAGAGAGAGAGAGAGGGAAGGTGAGGAAGCAAGCCTGTAGATCCAGGACTCATACAGCAGTTGGCTACGTGGGAGTCCAGTGTGTCTTAACCACCATGCCATCTGCTGGCTCCGAGCAGCAATCTCTTACCATCCTACACTACCTGGGCTGGGGCTACTGTTGGTTTTTAATGACAAATCTCACTCTATGTATATATTGTGCTGTGAGATATTAATTAGTGATAGCACATTGTTGTAATATTCAAGACTTAAAAGAAAAACTTTTCCTTGGGTACATTTTCAAATGTACCCCAAATAGAAAACAGAATTGGGAAATCTCATTTGGGTAGCACTTAGCTTCAATAATTCTTACCAATCTTTATCAAGATGAAACTTGAAAGACTATCTTTTATCATTAACTCCCTTTAAAAACTTCCATATTTGTATTTTATAGTGTATATAAACTGGATGGTAAATATAAATGTACAATACATACATTTGCCAGATTGAAGGTGTGTACTAAAACTTTTTCATTCACAGAATGTGTAATCAAATGTCCGGAGGAGGCTGCTCTGCCATGTAGTCAGGAGAGCTTTCCTACGTGCAAGTCTGATTGTGTTTTTCTGTGTTGCATTCCCCTCTCAATGGCTTCCCATTGCTTTAATGGAAAGTTCTGCAAGAACTCACCCAAGTCTCCTGTCCCCCTACTCCATGCTTTTTGCTCTGGCCCCAGAGTTAAATTTTCAGTGCAAACTTGTGTACAATACATGTATTGACCTGTGTTCCCTCATGCCCAGGGCCTTTGCACACCCTCCCTCCTTTCTTTGCATCTCAGCTATAGTTCCACTTTCTCAGGGAACCCTTTGCTTCTTTCCAGTTCAGACTGGGTTTCTTGAGTGTGATCTATTCTTATGGAATTGAATTATGTATGTTTTTTCACTGCTCTTTGTCTCAGTCTTTCACAATAGACACGTTTTAGTGATGGCCAATGTTCTCTTCCACTAGATCACAATCTCTGAGAAAGCTACCTCCCAGTATTAACAAAGTGCCCAGCATGTAGGAGGCATTCAACCAGTTGTAGACTAAACGAGGCTAGATTATAGTTCAAGGTTAAAACAGAACAAGGGAGGGACCAACAGATGATGTAATGGCTACGTCACTGGACTCTCATGTATTTGACTACAGTTCGAGTTCTGAGTCCAGTGGCTTAAACCCACGCCAGGCACGTGTGCGTGTGTGCCCAAGATTCCGAGAGGAGAATGGAGGAGAAGGGATTGTGGCGTGGCCATCCTCCTTGGGAGGCGGGGGGGGGATGATTTCTTGCTCTCTGTCTCTCTCTGTCTTTCTGGTGAGTGCACGCACCCTATAGCAAAACTCTCTCCAAAAAAAAAAAAGAAAAAGAAAACAGGACAAGGGGTGATCCCTATAAACCAATCGGTACATGAATCATCATTGCATGAAAAGTTCAACTCTTAAAGAGATAAGGAAAAACACAAGACAACAATTCGAGTTCATGGCCGGTGCATGGTTAATTACCAAACAAGCGTGGTAGATGTCAGATGCCATTGGGTTCAAAGAGAATACTGTCCATGGTGTGGGCTGGGCTGGCTTCAGTTTTATTATCTTTTGAAATATAAAAGCCACATGTGAAGAAACACATATCGACATCCTAAAAGCTGAAATCCTCACTCGTGATACTGTAAGCATAATTTAATTTTGATTTACAAGAGTCTCCAGTTCAACCCTGAAGTCATAATGATAATGTCATCTTCCCAGATCATTCCGATGTGAACGAAATCCGCCCTTTTCTCAGGCTCTGTGTCCATTACGCTCTGGAAGATGGAGCTGTGGTTTATCAGTGATAATATCTTTCTTTAACTCTTGCAACAGTCTCTCCCAGTTTGACTTTTGACTGGGCTCTCATGTGCTGTGTGTGTGTGTGTGTGTGTGTGTGTGTGTGTGTGGTTTTTGTATTAAAGGGACTTGCTTTCATATGATCTGGTAAACAGAGAACCAAGTCTCGATATTCATTCAGAAGGCCATAGGCTGATTTGTGAAACTTGGCCTGATGTCCATGTAATCTGAGGTTGTTTTTTTGACTAAGAGAAGCTCTGTTTGCATCTGTTTTAGTTTCAACACACAGTTGTTTGTTTGTTTATATCAGATTGGATGTGTGTGTGTGTGAGAGAGAGAGAGAGACAGAGAGAGAGAGAAAGTACCCCTCTCAATGGGCTCTGGTCATGCTACAATCCTCTTTCTTCCAATTCTTCATCCCATCAGGATCCTGGGCATCTATGTGTGCACCTGACATGGTCTTCAAGCTGCTAGGGCTGAGACTTAAACCCTGGTCAGCCGTGTGGAATCTGGCTTCTCTGCACAGTGCTCAGCTGCTGCGCCATGGGGCCAGCCCACTTATTTGCTTTAAGACAGAGTCTCACCATGCTGTGAGAGGCCTCTTGTCTCTGCCTTCGAACTGTGTCTACAGGTACATGACATCATGTCCAGCTCTTTTTTAACAAGGCCTCACAACTATGCCTGACCTTCAGACTGGACTGAGAACTGAACCTTGGTCTGCCATGTAGTTCCAGTCTGTGGCATCTTAGCAGTGGTGCCATTGTGGCTGGACACATTCTAATGTGTGCCTACATTAGAATATAAGCTTCATGAAAGCAAGGACCTTAACTGTCCTGTCCCCACTGTCCCCTCAGCTTCTAAGATATGGCCTGGCATTGGGCAGGTACTCAATAAGCATTTGTCTAATGAATGATGGTGGAGAGATGTTCTGGAGGAGAGAAATTCATGGCTGTTTTGGAAAGCACACAGGCCAGAAGGCTTTGTGCCATAATTCCAAAATCTCAAGCTTGTGAGTAACCGGAGGGCAGAGGACATGTTTCCCTGTCTCTTTATTTCCTATGACGCTGCTTAGGGCCAGATGCTTATTTGCAGTAGATACTGAGGGGACATTAACTAAATGGAATCAAAGAGAATTCTGGAGAGCCATTTGACTAGGGTAATGAGAGGAAGGAAGAATAGATGGGAAAGGATTGGTTTTAAAATGAGTAGACCTGGAGTGGGATCCCAGTTCTCTTTCTCACTCACTGAGCTACTCTGAATGATTCCTGGACTCTTCAACCTCCGTCAGCTTACTCATCTGTGTAATGGGGATATCAACAGTAGTCGTCCTTGTCCCAAAGCTGTGGTGAGGCACCCTGTCATGGAAATGCTCTAGAGAGAGAGTCATGGTGGACTCTGGCCAAGGCAATTAGGAAAGGCCGGGGATTCCTATAGGGCGTTGGCAGTACCCTTGGCCTTCAGATGGACCCTGTGCTGGGAAGCTAACCCTGCTGGGTCCAGATTTCTGGGTCTTTGCCTCCATAAACTCCTCTTGTCATCACCTTCCTTTGTCCCCTCCCTCCCCCACCTCCAGCTCCCTTTATGCTGGCTCATCCAGCCTGTCTAGATTGCCAGATGAATCGCCATTTGATAGCTTGAGTTATCTAGAGTTACATTCCAAAAACATCGCTGTGTTTCCTCAGGGGAGGAAGGAAAACAGGGAGCGGGGCACATGAGGCCAGAGAGGGCACACTCGCCACGTTCTGCCTTCTCCTTCATACGATTTTCCTCAACCAATGCCAGCCCTGTTGGCGGAATAAGGAGTCTCCTCCTTGGTCTGATTTGAGGAGATTTGGAAGACCCTGCCCCAATCTTTCTTATTAACCTGAAGTTCTCCTATAACTTGAGCTTTTGGATTTGACGTCAGTATGTTCCCGTTGAAGTTCACAATGAACATTACCACCCGAGCTCTAATTTGGTTTCTCTCAGACTTGACCTTACAACACAAAAACAAAAACTTTTGATAGAAAAGACAGGATCATGGGGGCCAGACAGTGATGCAGTGGTCATGCAACTGAACCCACATGGGAAAGGTCCTGGGTTTGTGTCCTGGGAGTGCCCTGAGCACACAGGGAGCTCCAGTGATCTGGGTCGGCTGAGGCTAAGAGGTGAATTGTGTCATTGGGACCCTGTTGGGGGTACCTATTTATCTGTCTCTGTCTGTCTCTCTCATGGAATAAATACTTAAAAAAAAAAAAAGACAGGATCAGAAGAGTAGCACCTTGAAAGGGCATCACTGAAGGGGATCTAGGGTGGCTGAGGGTATATAGGACCTCAAGAATTGAGCTGGGGAGAGGATGGGAAAGCTGAGTAGCAGAGTGGGGATAAGGAATGGAGACACTTACAAAATAAATGCACTGTGCCACAGATCAGCACAGAGTGACTCTGCCTGTTCATTTTAAGCCTCAATGACCTAGTTAATAATTATTATTAATTAAAATTAGTAGAAGTATAGTTATTTTTATTTACATTTTAGGGTGCTCTTTATTTTGTCAAAATGAATAGCCCTGTTGATTTGTCAGATTTTAATAACATCATAATAGTGGGACCAGCGGTTGGTGTCATGGCTATGTTGCTGGTCTCCCATGTAGTCAACTGTGGTTCGAGTCCCAGACCTGGTAGCTTAAACTCATGCTGGGCACATGTGTGTGTGTGCCCAAAATCCTGAGAGGAGAATGGAGGAGAAGGGACTGCAGTGTGGCCATCCCCCCTGGGGGGGTGATTTCTCACTTTCTGTCTCTCTGTCTGTCTCTTTCTGGCGAGCACATGTGCCCTATAGCAAAAACCTCTCAATAACAGACAAATAAACAAACAAAATAACATCATAATAGCATAATTTTGTCCTAGTTTCTTTCTTTTCTTCCTTTCTTTTTCTTTCTTTCTTTCTTTCTTTCTTTCTTTCTTTCTTTCTTTCTTTCTTTCTTTCTTTCTTTCTTTCTTTCTTTCTTTTCTTTCTTCCTTTTCCTTTTCTTTTCTTTTCTTTTCTTTTCTTTTCTTTTCTTTCTTTTCTTTTTTTTTTTTTTTTTTTTAAGTTTTTGCCATAGGGCACATGTGCTGGTAGGAGAATAACAGAGAGAGAGAGAGAGAGAGATAGGGAAAGTGAGAAATCAATCCCTAGGGGGATGGCCATGCCACCATTCGTTGTCCTCCATCATCCTCTTGGGATTTTGGACATGCAAGCACATAGGTTTGGTGTGTTTTTCAAGCCACTGGGTGTGGTACTCAAACCACATAAATGACCATGTGGGATCCAGTGCTTTAACTTCCACGTCACCTGTTGGCCCCCCAGTTTCATAACTATAAGACAAGAAGACAGCGTGGAGAAGACTGTGAGTTCCTCCAAAATAGCACCCCTGTGCTTATAGTCCTGCTCCCTGCCCTGTTCTCTGCCACCCTAGCATTTTTGCTTGGGCTTTTTCCTCTCCCTAGAGTGTTTTCACCTCCACGGTCCCTGCTGGAATCCTTCAAGAGTTTCTTGTAATCTATTTCTTTAAAGAGACAGACAGACAGAGAGAGAGAGAGAGAGAGAGAGAGAGAGAGAGAGAGAACATCTTCAATAGGATCTTGACACTGCAATTCACCCCCAGCTTCAGCTAGCCCTGGATCATGGGCATATATATGCTTATATATGTCTGCCATGCTCTGGGAGGTCTCTAGATGCAAACCTAGAACCTTTTCATGTGTGTCAGCCTCAAAGGTGCTGTGCCACCATCTGGCCCCCAAATTCCTCATGATTTCTGTGCCATGTCCTGAGCAGCACGTGGGTGTCTGTTATGCACCTGCTTCACTCTCCCCCAGCTTAGGGCTAAGGGTGTTCTTGCTTTTTCATCTACTCTCTGACTGGGTGAGATTCAAGAGTTTGTATTCATCATTGTAGCTCCCAAAGGGTGCTTAACAATATCTGTTGAATTGAAGTGTATGCAGTTGGTTGCACAGTGCATATCTGTAGTAATTTCAAGAGTCCCAGAAAGAAAAGAGTCAACTTCCTGGCCGATGCCTACAACTTGTCACTCCCACCCAGCCCTTTAGATTCTGTGCAAGGTTTTCATTGCATTTCAAAGGCAATGCTTGCCAGAGGCCTATGAGGTTTTTTAGCTGTACTGGGAACATTTGAAATCCAGATCAAGCCTCCTAACCACAAAGATCTAAGGTGCTCTATATTAAAATATATGCTTCTGGGCCAGCAGGTGGCATGGTCGTTAAGGTGCCAGATTCCCATATGGTGAACTGCTGTTCAAGTACCAGACCTGGTAGCTTGAAAATCACACTGGACACGTGTGAGTGTGTGCCCAAAATTCTAGGAGAATTGAGAAGGGATTGGGGTGTGGCTATTGCCTCCCTGGTGGGTTGATTTGTCACATTCCCTCTCACTGTCTCTCTGTGTCTTTCTGGCGCGTGCTCGTGCCCTATGGCAAAACCCTAAATATATATGTGTGTGCATGTGTGTGTGTGTACACATATATATGTATATATATAAATATACATGTATGTATACATGCTATTTATCTAAAAAGATACCGTACTCTATGTTCCATGCAGTATGCTGTGAAATACAGTAATCATTCAGGCTTGAGCTCTGGGTTCTGACTTGAGCTGTTGCCTAATCTGTATAGTGCCTGCCACATAGGGGTGTTGTGAGCTTAAGTGGGCTGATGTTCACAGGGTGAATGGCGCAGTTCTGAGCATGTGGTTGGTGCTTAGCAAGGGTGGTTGCTATTGCAGGGTTATTATGGCTATTGTCTATCTAATGTGAATGTGGTGGTGTCCTTCAGTAGCCTCCTCTCTTGTTCTGCACTCACTTTGGAGCAAAAATCAGCTCTTAAATCAAATTGAACTCTGAAAATTTTGGTGAGAAATGTAGATTTTACCAAAGATTTCCTAGCAAAATATGGAGAATAATATTGCATACCACACAGGAAAACATTCGAAAATACCCTTTTAAAACATCTCTGTTCTTTCCATGGAGTTCTTCTCTCAGTATTAATAACCTTATCACTGCTCTCTCTCTCCAGATACTTTCCTTTCCATTTAGGAGCTTCTCCAGTGATCCAGACACATTCTCTTTGGAATTCACACTCCTGGGAAGATAGAGAGAGTGGAGTACAAATGATCTTTTCCCCTCTCACATTCAGAATGTTAATGAACAGAAAGTGCTATCTATCTCATACGTCAAAAATCAAGAGCGAATGGTAGAACCCAGATGACCTGGGTAAGACCAGCCTACTGAATTCATCCAGGTTACCTGATGTGCCCATTGGAATGTTGGAGCTAATTCACACCAGCTCACAATTGTGTATCTTTTTCTAGCTCTACTTTCAGTGATGATATGTTGGTAACTTGAAACAGGCAAACTGGGAGAATTTACACCACTGTCATTGGCAAATGCCTCTAGCCAGGGTTTTCCTTGGCTAAGAGAGTGGGTTGTTAAACATTTACCAGGACACTACTACTGTAGCCATTCAAACTACATCTTTCTCTGGCTGTCATGCAAGACTTCAGAGTGACTTTTTGCTTCCCAAGTTCTTGGTATTCTACAGCAGGCACTGAGTCTACATAGCTAAAAAGAATTGTTCTTAATTCCTTAATATCTAAACTTGTTCATCAGTCTTCTCTCTTCCTCATTCGCTATCTTTTTTGAATTATTTATTTCATTTTATTTATTATTATTATTTTTAAATTTTCTATAGGACACATGTACTATGAGATATTGAGAGGGAGGGAGAGGGAGAGGGAGAGGGAGAGAAAGCAAGTTGCCAAGTCTGGGACTCAAACATATGGTCAGCCATGTGGGAGTCCAACACCATAACCACCATACCACCTGCTGGGTCTATCTTCTTTTTCTTTACCATTGCTTATTTTTCTTGGAAGATGAGTTCTTCTTTGGTAGCTGATGAGCCTAGATCACGGCTTGGACTGGTTCAGGGTCACTATGGGTTCCTGCTGCAGTTCAGTGGTTCTCCAACATGGCTCCATGGTAGAATCACCTGAGCACAATGCTCAAGCTATGCCCTGATCAGTTAAATCAGATGAGACCAGGTATCCTTTTGCCTCATAAGATCTAGATAATATTGACTTGAGTTCCCAGTTTGTGAAAGGCCCAGTATCCCTGTTGTGAAAGGCCCAGTATCCCTGTTGATTATTAATTTTACATTTCATGATCACTTCTGCTCCTGAAATCCTGCATCTGCTCCACTAGTTTGGTTTAAGAATTATCCTATTATCTGCTCTGGTTCTAATGCATCCTATTGAACTCAATTTATTGAATTGAATTCAGTTGTAATGGGACTAAAAGTGTGGAGAATTAATTATGGTGTTGAAAGGTGAGACCTTTGAAGGTGATTAAGATTAAGATCTTCAGGGTGGGGTCCTCGTGATTGAATCCCCATGGGTATATAAGGAGAGAGAATAAGCCAGACACACACGCTCTTGCTCTGTGAAGTCCTGTGTCATCTTGGAACTCTGCAGAGAGCACTTGTCGCAAGAAGACCCTCACTAGGTATGGCTCCTTGGCTTTCAAAACCATAAGCCAAGTAAACCTGTGTTCTTTATCATTTCTCAGTCTCAGATATTTCTCTTATTAGAAACAGAGAATGGACTGAAATGCCATCTCACAGATGTTTCTCTGTTTCTTCTAAATGTTATGCTCTCAGGGAAGCCTTCCTTGACTCTTTGGACTTGACCACATCTTCCTGCTACATATTCTTGGGGAAAAAAAAATCACTCTTTACTCTTCTTTCATAGCAGTTAAAGCAGATTGTGACAATATATTTCATTTTGTGATTATCTGATTAATTAAATGGTATGCTTGGGGGCCAGACAGTGGCACAGCGTAATATATGATGCTCTGGGAGGTTGCCTAGAAGGGAAGATTTTGGGTTCGTATCCAGAGATGTCCCTTCATATGCCAGGCACACACCTGTTACCCAAGGCTGGTTGGGGGTACATCGTGGTGTGAAAATCCTGTTGAAGGTTTTGTCTCTTTCTCTTGCACATGGAAGAAATTAATAAATTAATTTTAAAAAGATTGTATGCTCATTGAAGACATAAATTGTGTCTATTTCCCCCCACTTTTACCATGTACTTAAAAACTGATACATGACACGTAATAGGTATTCAGTGAGTAAGTGTCGAAGGTTGAGGAAGTATCTGTGGGAAGGAATGAGATGGCCTCAGAAAGAGGTTACAACTAGGAATGAAAAAAAAACAAACCCCCAAATCCCGGCATCTTGTGTATGTGTCTGTGGTTCCTTTCACTCTCTGTGGAACAGTCTTTTGTGCTTCCCAGTCTACTGAGCACGTGAGGGAGGCTACCATATGGCTCGTTAGTGTACATCACATCCACCTGAGACCATCACAGCCTGAACTAGACCCTCTTACTCCTGGTTCTTCAGTGAGAGAACATGATTGGTTCAGACTGGTTCAGGGGCTCAACCCTGGCCCAGTCGATACTGGTGAGGGGACAGAGTATGAGGTAAAGGTGCCAAGAGCCCATACTACAATAAAATAGTAAGTGGCAACCTAATGAGTCATGAGAAACTGGGCAGGTGCCCCAGGAGATGCCCTAAGAGCCACCAGCAACACAGAAAATTCACCTGCGAATAGTGATAAAGATGAGAGAGGGAGGAGAGGGGAGGGGAAGGGAGACAGGTGGATCTGGGAGCTGAATGAGAGCAATGAACACCACCAGTCAAGAGAGGGACGGGATTCTTAGTTTGCCTCCCTGGATCCAATTTTTACGGTCTAATCCTGAGGGCTTGGAAAGGCCAGATATTCCCAAGAGTGGTTTCCTGGCTGCCTCAGGGCCTCTTATGCCAGTGGAGGGAAGAAAATCAGATGGCCTGGTGCCCAGTCTGCAGAAGGGAACTGGCTGGCTCCGGATGGGGTGGCATTATCCAGGCCTTGTCTGACTATGATGAAGCTGTTGCCAGAGGAGGAGGGTAGAAATTTCTGAGAGAGAGAACCATAAGAGGCCTGGAGCTCTCAGGGGCAGAGTCTACTGTGAAATAAACAGTCTAGGCAGTGAGCTGCTACCACAGGGTGAGCTTTGAGAGGGCAGAGAGACAGTCCTACTCGTGAGTCTGTAATGATAGGGTGTTTGTTGAGGCCAGAGGGTCTAATAGTGAAAAAGACAGCCTCTGCCATCTTGGAACATCATCTAGAGGGGGAGACAGAACTCAGTCTAGCAACCACAGGACAGTGTGATTAGTGAGTGGCTCATGAGAGTCATTGGCTGCCTTGGAGGTATGTACATGGGGTATGACCCGTGGGTGTCTGTGAAGGCTTCCTGGAGAAGGTGATAATTAAGTTGGGACAAAAAGGAAAAGGATTTGGGGCCAGTTGGTGGCATGGTGGTCGAGGCAACTGGATCCCACATGGCCGACTGTGTAGTCTGAGTGCTGGGCCCAGTGGCTTGAGAAACACAACTGGTATGTGTGTGTGCATGTCCAAAATCCTGAGAGGAGAATAAAGGGTGAAAATTGAGGTGTGGCCATCTCCCCGGGGGTGCTCTCTCTCTCTCTCTCACTGTCTTTCTCTCTAGTGAGCACATGCACCCTATAACAAGTTAAAAAAAAAGTAGGGGCCAGCAGGTGGTGTCGTGTTTAAGGTGCTGGACTCCCATATGGCTGACCATGGTTAGAGTCCCAGATTCACTGGCTTGAAACTCATTCAGGGTGCATGTCCTTGCATGTGTACCCCAAACCCCCAGAGGAGAATGAAGAAAAAGTGATCGTGGTGTGACCATTCCCTCTGGGGTGTGATTTCTTGCTTTGGGTTCTTCTCTCTGTGTCTCTGGTGGGTGCCTGTGGCCTATAGAAAAAATCTCCTAAAAAGGTGAAAAAGATTTAGCCAGAAGATTGAGAATCATAGTGGAGAGAAGAGTGAGGAACAAGCTGAGGTAATGGTATTCACCAAAGTCTTCAGATGAAACTAACACAATATTGTCCAGAAATTATTTTTTAAAGAGATTTTTGGAATAGTGCTCTTGCAGTAGATGAGAGACAGAGAGAAATCACACCCCAGGGTGGATGGCCACAATGCAATCCCTTCTCCTCCATTCTCCTCTTGTGATTTTGGGCATACGTGCACAAGCGCCTGCTGTGAGTTTTAAGCTGCTGGGTCTGGGGCATGAACCGTGGGCCACTATGTGAGAGTCCAGCAGTGTAACCATTACACCATTTGCTGGTCCCAAAATTGTTAAAAAATCTGGAGCTTTGGTGCCAGCCAGTGACATGGCGGCTCGATCCCACATGGATAACTGTGGTTCAAGTCTCAGACTCAACAGCTTAAAAACGCTGGGAATATCTGCATGCCCAAAGTAGAGGAGAAGGGATTGCAGCATGGCCATCCCCCACCAGGGATGTTTTCTCACTTTCTTTCTGTCTCTCTCTGGTAAGTGTAGGCACCCTCTAGCAAGTTAAAAAAAAAAAAAAAAAAAGTCTGGGCATTGACCATCTGACCCCAGTGGCAGTGCTATGTGTGCTGTGTTCTCTCTCACCATTCCTTGGATGGGAACCTACATCCCTCCAGATGGGAAGCGTCCTTAACTATCAGGAGCTTTTCCTCCTATGAGAGCAGGGGATGATGGAGTCATGGCAGTTCAGTGCTCTCTGGGCTATGGTGGTTTCTGCAAACTGTCTGGGACAAGGATCCTGAGAGCAATGTGCAAATAGAAGAGGCCCGCTGCTTCTCTCGGGTACCCCTGCAGCTCTGTACATGAGGCTGGACCAGCAACACTCTTCAGATTGTTGAATGGTCAATTGGACTAGAGTCGCCTTCTAGGTCTGTACTCCAATGTCCTGCCCTGCTGTGTACATGGTGCCCTGATGGTGATGGTATCTTAGTCTCTTTCTCCATCCTCCTAACCTGCCAATTACTTCCAACAACCCCGAAAACCTAGATATATCAGAGCACGCTTCCTCTGAGTCTGGGGATATTCCGATTGGGACATCTGTGACCCCATGGATCATCAGGTTGGATCAACTGAGCAAATACCTCCTCTCTCTTACTACTGCTCTGTGTGTGTCACCTTGTAAGTAGTGGGACCGATGTAGAGAAAGCCAACCTCCTTGGCTATAAAAGGTGCAGTCTTCAATCAAGGATGTGTGAGCCAGTGTGTTCTCCGCTAGGCTCTCATAACCTATTCGGGCTCTGGTTTTCTTATCTGTGACAGGAGATTAGGCAGATAGTCTTCGACGGGTTTTTCCACATGCTGCCCAGGCCAGGCTGGGTCGAGGCATCATGGGCAGAATGAGCTAAGAGAAAAGCTAGTGGAAGGCCAGGGTGGCAAGCTGAGGCACGGGGAGCTGGCCACTCCTCCCAGATGGGACACGAGCTCTCCAGCACTCCACAGCCATCCTCCCACCTCAACTCCTTTGTTCCATCTGGCCTCCATGGTGGAGGCTACACAATCACTCAGTCCAGTTCCCTCCCTGATGTCCTTGACCTCTCCTCTGCCAATGTCCCCAACCTGACTGGAGAACTTGCCCTCTGCGTCATAATGGCTACCTACGTCTGTTGAGTCACTTACATTTGCTGTCTGGCCTTGTACTAAGATTCTCTCACGAGTCCTTGTGAAATCTCCTCTGGTTCCTCCTGGAGTGCGCTTCTTGTCACCTTCACCTGGCTGTTTCCATCATTGATGCCTCAGTTCAATGGTTTCTTCTAATATTTCACCGTTTCCTTCCCCCCATTTCTTTCTTTTCTTTTTAAATTTAGTCTCTGTACATCTTTATGGCATACAAAATGGTTTTTCACGGCATGAACACAGTGCCTACTAGTCAAGTCGTCGATATTAACCATGTACATGATCGTCAACAGATAACTTTTCACTTTTGTTTCTGTTAAATGTTTATTCCTCTGGCCCCCTCTCTCCCCGTTACCCACCCTCCTATACTGTTTCTAGCATCTTCAGTTGCCCTCCCTGCTATTATGCCTTCCAGTCTCTGCCAGGGTATGGAATACTACTCCCCTCATTACTTCCTGTTACACCATACTGTTTTATAACGTGTTCTGGAAATAACCTTATTTCTTTTTTAAAAAAATATATTTTATTTTAATTTCTTTTATACATTTCATCACTATACATCACTTAGCTTGTAAAGTGAATGTTCCAACATGAATGCATGTCATACCAGTCCAGTTGGGGATACTTCACACGTGATCGTCAACAGATAATAATTCATTCTGTGTTCCATAAATGTCTTGCCTCTCTATTTTTCTCCTTCATGTCTTTCCTCAGACTCTCCTCCTTCTCCTACCCTCTTCCCACACTGTATTCAGTATCTTACTTATTTCTTAATTGTTTGTCACTCCTCCCTGGAATGTAAACTCCCCAGGAGGGGGGGCCTTGTTTGCTTTACTCACTGCTGCCCCACCTCTCCCCAGCACCTAGGTGAACACCTGGCACTAGACATTCATAAACATGTGTGGAATAATCAGTGCTGTTGTCACTGTTTCAGATACACAAAAATGGAAGCAAATATTAGGCTAAGGAACTTGTGATAAATACAATGGAAAAGCTGGAATTCAGACCCAAGTTTCCTGTCTCCAGAACAGACACCCATGACCCTGATTCAATACTGGCTACCTTAGTGGTGTGACCTTTCCCTGCCTGATTTCTCCCACTAGACTGAAATGGGCAGGACTACTTTTCTTCTCTGGCACACCAACTGACTGGGGCTGGGCCTTGCCTTTCTTGACATGGAACATGATTTCCCAGAACTGTGCCTCTTATTTCTCCCTGCCTCCTCTCTGTATAAATAGTTTCTGGAGAGGTTGGGTCCCTTTCCCATGGGCTTAGAAACTGCAGGAACCAACACCATATTTCTCTCTTCACATGCCTGATTTTTAAGAGGGTTTCAAATTTATCATCACTTTGGGTCTTCCCTCCCTAAATATCATGGCACTGAGGATGAATAAGAGCATTGAATTTAGATTCCTAGAAAAAAAAAAATCTGGTGGAATGACATGAAAATCCAGAGTCCATTTCTCTTGGTCATTTTAAAAGGGAAGTATAAAAATAGAAGTCTCTTTCTTCTAAGAAACTCTCTAAGGATGAAAGGAAAACAGAATCTATAGAGCTGGAGAAGGAAAGCAAGAGCAAAACAGAATTCTACCTCAGTTCTGGGAAGAATCATAAGAAGGGATGTGTTTGGTCGTGTGTGCCCCAACTCCAACAAGATAAAGAAATGGAGATGGAATTATGGCGTGACTATGCCCCACTGGGGGTACTTTCTCTCTCCATTTTGTTCCGTTGTTTTTTTTTTTCCTGGCAAGTGCACACACCCTCTGGCAAAGCAAACAAAACCACGACCGGAATTCACAAAGAGATGACTTATACAAGCAATCTATCCTTGCTTGGATTCTGTAGTTAGGGAATATAAATGAAGAAGGGGTTGGGGGATTAAGAGGTGGTGTGGTGACAATGCAATGGGATCCACATGGGAAAGGTCCCAGGTTTGCATCCTGGGACCTCCCTGAGCACACCAAGTATGCATGTATGTTTATGTGATGGGGCTACCTGAGGCTGGGGTGGATTGTTGCATTGGGATCCTTTTGGGGTTGATTGCCTCTCTCTGTCTGTTTCTCTTATGGAAAAATAAAACTTATTTTTAAAAAAATATAAAGAAGGGAAATGGGAACAAGAAAAGAACCTAGGCTTCCAAAAGGTATTGAAATGAGGTGTGTGAGGTCCTGTCTGCAGCAATGTTTGTGTCCTGGAAAATATTGGGCTAATCCCATCAGCACAAGTTACCCTGTAACTTCAAGAAGCTGAGAAGTGAATCTAAAGATTTCTTACATGCTCCCCACATTTTTCTCTTTATTTTATTCATCCATAATTTCTGTGTTCCCTGAAAAAGCCAGTCTTGGTAAATGCTTACAGTGAGTAGCTACTGAAATATACTTCTATTTTTGAAAATTTCTCCCACATTGAAACACGAACTCTCTCAAATAGTATGAAATCCCAAGGAAGTCTGATTCAGAAATAGTTTCTCACACTTTTTTCTTATGTCTTTCTTGCTAAGAGAAATTTCTTGAAGGGGGAAAACATTTATGGGACACAGAAATGGATAATTATTTGTTAATAACGTGTTTCGTATCCTCAAAAAAAAAAATTAGAAAGATAAAAGGAACCAGATAGTGAGAAAACTGTCAATGACATGGTGTCTTGTCACTGAAGGATGGATTATATCATAATTCATTTACACATTGAAAATAATAAGAAAATAAAGTGTTCTGGGTAATTTATAATTAATAAAAGAAAACAGTAGAAAAAAATAAAGATAAATAAATCTCAGGAGGCTTTATTGCTCTTAATTGAAATAAAGTGCTTAGTTGTCCTCCTGGAATTCTGCTGAGAAATTGTGATAATTTCCTTGCAAATGCACCTGCTAGAGTCAGCTAGGGCAGAAGCCACATGATACACAGTACAGGGACTGTAAAAGGCTTTCCTTCATCCTTGGGAGTACAAGGGGCCTTCAAAAAGGTCACTAAAATTGAATTAAAATATGAGATGATTTTGGTGCAAAAAATTGCAATCATTCTTTCTCATAATAGACATAATATGCATATAACCCATATAAGTTCTGTTATCTGTTCAGATGACACGCCTACCTGAGAGGGCAGTCTGTGAGAACCGGTGTGGCCCTTGGGTCGGGTGAAATGAATCCAGGCTAGAAGTCTCTGAAGGGGTGGTGGTGAAAATGGGGTAACAGAAAAGGACTGCAGCCACTGGAAAAAAAGGGGCACCTGCCTGGGAGGAGGAGGTAGCTGCCACCTTTGTTTCTAGTTTCAGTGGGGGAGGAGGGAGGCAGGTTAATGACACCATGGTTGGGAGCTCAGAATCACCTGAGGGGTTTGTGAATTCAAAACGAAAATATGGCAGTTTCTATGTAAGTTGGCAAGAGTGGTCTAATTTTTATTTTTGGTCTTGCATTTTACTCTATTTCCTTTTAATTGATCAACGAAGTAACATTGACTCATTGTAGGACACTATGGAAAAGTTACTGAAAAAAATCCGTAATTGCCACAGGAGGAGCCAATATCTGTTTAAGGTTTTTGCCATAGGGTGCATGTTCTCACTGAAGAGAGAGAGCGGCAGACAGAGAGGGAGAGTAAGAAATTAGCCCTGGAGGGATGGCTGGCCACACCACAATCCCTTCTCTTCTATTCTCCTCCTGGGATTTTGGGCATGTACACATACCCAGTGTGATTTTCAAGCCACCAGATCTGGGACTCAAGCTGCATTCAGCTATGTGAGGGTTAGTCCAGTGCCCTAACTACCATGCCATTTGTCCCCTTCCCCATAGCTTTTTTGTGAACACTTAAAAAAAAAATTTGAGTAGACTTCTCTATTTTTAAGACATAGTAGAAAAAGCAGGGGTCAAACCCTCGCAAAAATAATAGGATGTATTTCTTTTTAATTGTAATAGTTGTACATGTTTATGGGGTATAGTATGGGTTTTTTTTCAATACACAGAAAGATAAATAAGGGCCACCCAAACATTTATTATTACTTTATGTTGTGAGTATTTGAAATCCTCTCTTCGGCTTTCCTTCATCCTTGGGAGTACAAGGGGCCTTCAAAAAGGTCACTAAAATTGAATTAAAATATGAGATGATTTTGGTGCAAAAAATTGCAATCATTCTTTCTCATAATAGACATAATATGCATATAACCCATATAAGTTCTGTTATCTGTTCAGATGACACGCCTACCTGAGAGGGCAGTCTGTGAGAACCGGTGTGGCCCTTGGGTCGGGTGAAATGAATCCAGGCTAGAAGTCTCTGAAGGGGTGGTGGTGAAAATGGGGTAACAGAAAAGGACTGCAGCCACTGGAAAAAAAGGGGCACCTGCCTGGGAGGAGGAGGTAGCTGCCACCTTTGTTTCTAGTTTCAGTGGGGGAGGAGGGAGGCAGGTTAATGACACCATGGTTGGGAGCTCAGAATCACCTGAGGGGTTTGTGAATTCAAAACGAAAATATGGCAGTTTCTATGTAAGTTGGCAAGAGTGGTCTAATTTTTATTTTTGGTCTTGCATTTTACTCTATTTCCTTTTAATTGATCAACGAAGTAACATTGACTCATTGTAGGACACTATGGAAAAGTTACTGAAAAAAATCCGTAATTGCCACAGGAGGAGCCAATATCTGTTTAAGGTTTTTGCCATAGGGTGCATGTTCTCACTGAAGAGAGAGAGCGGCAGACAGAGAGGGAGAGTAAGAAATTAGCCCTGGAGGGATGGCTGGCCACACCACAATCCCTTCTCTTCTATTCTCCTCCTGGGATTTTGGGCATGTACACATACCCAGTGTGATTTTCAAGCCACCAGATCTGGGACTCAAGCTGCATTCAGCTATGTGAGGGTTAGTCCAGTGCCCTAACTACCATGCCATTTGTCCCCTTCCCCATAGCTTTTTTGTGAACACTTAAAAAAAAAATTTGAGTAGACTTCTCTATTTTTAAGACATAGTAGAAAAAGCAGGGGTCAAACCCTCGCAAAAATAATAGGATGTATTTCTTTTTAATTGTAATAGTTGTACATGTTTATGGGGTATAGTATGGGTTTTTTTTCAATACACAGAAAGATAAATAAGGGCCACCCAAACATTTATTATTACTTTATGTTGTGAGTATTTGAAATCCTCTCTTCTAGCTATTTTGAAATATATATTGAATTGTCACAAAGTTGAGTTACTCTGCTTTGCTACAGAACCCTAGAACTCATTCCACCATCTTTTTATTCTTGCACTTGTTACCTGGGTTCTCTGTTCCCCTCAAGCCCTTTATGTTCCCAGTTTCTGGTGGGCGCTGTTTGACTCTCAGCTTCCACACAATGGATTCTTTTGGCTTCCACTAATAAGTGAGAACGCACAGTATTTGTCTTTCAGTGCTTAGCTTCTTTCGCTTACTACTATTTCCTCCAAGTTTGTCTCCGTTGTCAAAATGATAGGATGGTTATCCTTTTTAATGGTTTAATAGCATTTCATTGTGTCTATGTACCACATTTATTCATTCATCTGTTGTTGGCCACTTGGATTGAGTTCGAGTCTTGCCATTGAGAACAGTGCTGTAATAAACATGAGAGTGCAGTTAGCTTTTCGGCATGCTGGCTTCCTGTCCTTTGGGTGTGTATCCAGTAGTGGGATTGGGATTATGGGATTATAATACAGTTCCATTAGTTTGTTGCAGAACCTCCATACTGTTCTCCATCATGGATGCCCTAATTTACATGCCCACCAACAGTGCATGAGAGTCTACCCCCCCCACACACTATAGGGTATGTGCACTCACCAGAGAAAGAGAGAGAGGGGGGTGGTGGGGGGAGGAGGAGGAGGCAGGGAGGAAAAGAGTGAATCCTCAGGGGAGATGGCCACACTGCAATCCCTTCTCTTTTAGTCTCCCTGGGATTTGGGGCATGCATGCATATGCACCTGGTGTCATTTTTTCCAAGCGACCAGAGACTGGAACCGTACAGTCAGCCATGTGGAATCCAACACCTTCATCTTCCTGCCACCTGCTGGCCCTGACAGTTCCTCCTTTTCGATGACCTCATAGGCAATTGTTATCTTTGTCTTTTTTGATTATAGCCATTCTAACTGAGGTAAGATGATACCTCACTGTAATTTTGTTTTAATTGCCAGTGCAGTAGCCAGAGAGGACAGAGAGATGGAGAAAGCATTTCTCCTCCATGGGATGTGGTCACATTGCAATCCCTTCTCCATTCTATTGGGACTTGGGGTATGCATGTACACGTGTTCAGTATGCTTTTTAAGCTGCTCGGTCCAGGATCTGAGCCATGTGGTCAGCCTTGTGGAATCCAGCACCCTTAACCAATAGGCTATGGGGCCAGCCCTCATGGCTTTTGATTTGCCTACCTCTGATGGCTAATGGTGTTGACCATTTTAAAATGTATTTGTTGGCCATTTGTATGTCTTCTTTTTTTTTAAATTTAAATTTATTTATTTACATTCACTCCCTGTACTTCATTACAGCATGCAAAATAAGATTTTTCATCCAGAGTACACTGTATATTGGCTCAATCAAGCACATCAACATACATGTTATTGTCAACAAATAATTTTCCATTTCTTGTTTCCTGTATGTTTTGCTTTTCTTCCCCCATCCTTGATTCTCTATCTCTTACCCTCTGCTATCATTTCATAGCAAGCACAGCTGATATATACATTTCCATGAACACAAGTCTAACTTGACACATCTTATAAAGTAGCACCTAGCTGGGGCTATATATCTTACTGCAGTCATCGAATAGATATTTTTTTTTTTCTGAAACTTTTTTAAAATTTAATTTACATTATTTCCCTAAGCATCATCACAGCATACAAAATGTGATTTCCCATCCAGAATATACTGCATAGTGACCTAATCATGCATATTATTATCAAAGATTTTCCATTTCTAGTTTCTAGATTTTTTTTACCCCTATTTCTGACCCTCTGTCCTTTTCCACACTCTTTTCATACTATCTCTGGTGTCTACAATTGACTTCCATTCTTTTCCCACCCACGTTGTATTGATCACACAATTTCTTAAATAATGTAACTACTTTCAATAGTAAGTTCACTTGGTACTATTAAGAAAACCAGTTTTAACTTAAATCA
>NW_006160057.1:3017459-3022090 GCF_000334495.1 Tupaia belangeri chinensis
TTTAATACTTTCAAGGGAGATTTTGACTTCCTGTATTATAGACTTCATTTCTAACAGTTCCATTTGACTCTTTTGTAAAGCATGTAATTCCTCTTTTAGATCTTGCAAGAATTTCCTCACCTCCTGGAACTTGTCAGCTTCTTTCTCCTTTCTCTTTAGCAGTTTATTGTCTCTCTTCCATCTCTGTTAGCTTCACCATTATGAATATTCTAAATTCTTTATCAGACATTTCCATGACTTCCATTGAATTGCTTGTGGATGAAGAAGAGTTATTCTTTTCCCTTGGAGGAGAGGTATTTTCTTGCTTTCTTATATTTCTTGTGGTCTTGTGGTGATTTCTAGTCCTCTGATGGATGGTGTGTGTGTTTCTTCCTAATTCTTGAAGTCAATCTGAACGTTCAGGAGCAAGTAGAAAAAGGTGATCTGGAATCTCTTTGCTGTTCTGTTGTGATCACTTTGTGCAGCAGATTCAGTAGATATTGAGGAATATGTTAACCCTAGTAGTATTTGGACGTTTAGCTACAGTGCCCTTAGATCCATCTAGAAACACATTAAATGGATATTGAAGAGTGGGGAGACAAGAAAAAAGAAAACAAAAAAAGAGAGAGAGAAACAAGAAAGAAACAAAAAAAGGAACTAAAAAAATTGTAATTATTTTTCTTTTAAAAAAAAAAAGCGCAAAATAGATAACAGCAAGGTGAACTTGCACGCTACATGAAATAACTAGTTCACAGGAGCCATGAAGAATCTTCTCCTGAAGGCCTTGCCTCTCCTGCCTGGGTGAGAGAACCAGAGGGGATTATTCTGTATGTCTTCTTTTGAGAACTCTTATGAACATAATTTTTAATGGCTAATATTCTGTTTTATTGATGAGACACATCTTAGACATTTCTTTACTGTTTTACATATTTAAGTTACTTCCAATTTTCTTATTATAAGTAACATTAACATGACTATTTTTATATATAAAAATCATTGTCCATGTTTCTAATTGTTTCCTTAAGACAGATGCTTTGAAGTGGATTACTGGGTTAAAGGGAATGCCAGAGAGACTTTTGGAGAACTTCTACCAATTTTTAGTCTTTATAAAGCATGGGAATTTTACAGGCTCTATTTCTGTGCCTTCCCAGATTCCCAACTCATCTCTCCCTCCGTGAGCACTCAGACCTACTCCTTTTCCCCCTTGCTCTCCCAGCTCTGACTGGGAATTATATTCTGGTTATCAGCTGACTATCTGGAGGGTGTTGAAAGCTAGTGATTTCTCAGAGATGGGGGTGCACATTTTCTCACATTCCCCAAGGACTCTAAGACGCAGCGCTTGAAGGAGGAGGGCCCTAGTGCTGAAAAACACCCAAGTCACATTTACACACAAAAATGCATAATTCTCCACTTCTTTCCTTTCCTTCCAAGTTTACCTGGGCAATAGTCAAGGGCAGAAAAGAATTAGGCTGAGGACCTTTTTCCCACCTCCCCTTTCCTCCTCCTTTTCTTCCTCTTTTCATCAATTAATTCATTTACTTGCACATTGATTACCTACTAGGTACCAGGCACCCTGCTGGCCACTGGGGTTAAGAGACGATAAGACTTGGGATATCAGTTCTTGGTGAAAAGCCCCAGAAGCTGACTCTATAGCAGGGTCTGTCACAAGGATAGTGGTTGCTGCTCAGAGTTGGTGAGAACCTGGACAACCTCCTAGTCAGTGGCAGGCCCCAGGGAACCAGGCTGAAAAGAACACAGTCCAGGGCTCACCCTAGGAGTAGTGTGCTATTAGTGCTTACTGCTGGCCCCACCCGGCTGGTACAGCACCCCAATGGGTTGAGCATGAATACGATCTGAATAAAGCTGTTTTTTGGCTTTCTTCCCTGAAGTTTTTAAGTTCTCAGTGGAAGCATCCGAATGGGCTAGGCAGGTCATGAGGTCCTGACTGTAGAGGTAGATGAGGCTTTTCCCTCATTAACTCTCACTCAATGGAGGGTTTTCTCCAAATGGGATGTGGTTATTCAGATTCTGGGGCCCTCTCCCCAACACCACACACATACAGGTATGTGGCCGCATATCAGGCCTTTGCCACCATATGACTCATTGTTATTTGAAGAAGCAAAAAAGTAAACATGACTATGATACAAGAAGACTGATGGGGAACCAGCAGTTAGCGTAATGGCTATGTCGCTGGACTCCCATGTAGTTGACCACGGTTTGCGTCCCGGACCCGGTGGCTTAAAACTCACACCGGATGCATGTGTGTGCGTGCCCAAGATCCCAAGAGGAGAATGGAGGAGAAGGGATTGCGGTGTGACCATCCCCCCCTGGGGGGGTGATTTCTCGCTTTCTGTCTCTCTGTCTCTGCCTGGTGAGCGCACATGTCCTATAGTGAAAAACTCTCCAAAAAAAAAAAAAAAAAGTTTGATGGTGCCTCCTTCCTCATTTCAGGTGGAGAAAGAGAAAACTGCACAGGTCGGACACTACGAGGATAGAGTTTGGAGACACTTTGAAACTGGGACGCAATGGGGAACAAAGGTGAAAGTGATGACGCTCAGATTTCAGACTGAGCTAGGAAATGGAAAGTGGAGAGAATCGACATCATGAGAACTGTAGAAGGAAGGCCTAGGTGTGGAGGGGAAGAGCAAGAGTTGGGTCTGATATACCCAAATTCAAGAGGACCCAAGAGGAGATGCCCAAAGGTGGCTGAATACAGGTTCATTCACTGATTCAGCAGGTCTTTATTCATTACCAGTTCTGTTCCAGGAACTGTTCTGAGGGCTGGAGACACCAGAGACCAAGAGGTGACCATCATTGCCCTCAGGGAGCCTATATTTTAGGGGAGCTCAGGGCAGGATCACAGCAGTCAGATGGATGCCTAGATTTGGGGTTCATCCACATGGGGGTGGTAATTGAAGACTTGGACATGGACAGGACATCCTGGAAGATATAGAAGGGAAGAGAAGAGGGCCTAGCAATGGAACCTGGGATACACGGGATTTAAGGAGGCTAAGAATGAGCAGCCATCTCCATCTGTGGCTTCTCTAGTTCTGTAAGCTGGGGCTGAGATCTGCTTGGAGTGTGTTAAAGGGGAGGCATGTAAATGTTGCAAGGCCATGCTGTGATGCAGGTTCTTCCAAGTTGCTCTAGTCTTCGAAGGGATTTGAGAATCAGGATGTTTTCTGTCCTACCTCTCTCCCTGTCTTCTCCAAAGTGTGTCTTTGTCTTCCCTGCAGCAGATGCTCTGCTCTGTAGCAACACCTCATCAATCACCAGCAAAAACGATCATTTGCTCCCTGCCTCTGGGATAAAGGCATGGTAATGGGAGAGGAGCAGAGGAGCCCTGACAGGACATGGCAAACTTGGTGGAATGCAGAGTTGCCTTCATAACCTATTTTGGAGTTCCTCTTGGCTGCTTTCATATCCGTTTATCTCTCCCATACCCCCACAGTACGGGGTGTACCAGTTCTGGGACTACCAGTGTTTATTGCTGTGCTGAGGTCCATTGCACAAGTTCTCCTGAAAAGGGATGTCTCACTTCAATGTCTCAGCCCTGAGGAAGCGCAGGCTGAGAAGTGGGCCTAACCTTCTCCTCTGCCACTGTTCAGACTTACAGCATCTTAGAACTGGAAAGCAGTTTGGAGGTTATGTTAGTGTTCACCAAAGAAACCAACCAACAGGATGTGTGGGAGAAGAAACACTCATAAACACACACACACACTCACACTTTAAGAAATAGATTCATGTGAATGTGGTGGCTTAGGATTCTAAAATCTGCAGGGCGGGCTGGCAGGATGGAGACCCAGAGAAGAGTTATGATTCATGTCCAAATAAAGACTATTGGTAGAATTCCTCCTGTTCACGGAGAAATTTGGTTCTATTTGACCTTCAGCTGATTGTGCAAGGCCCCATGCTTTACTCAAAGTCTCCTGATTTAAATGTAAATCTCATCCACAGAACACCTTCACAGAAACATCCAGAATGTTTAACCACATAACTGGGCACTGTGACTAACTAAGTTGACACCAAGTTAGTCATTACAGAGGCCATCCAGTCTGGCCCCCTCACTTGTCCAGGGGAGAAATGGGCCACACAGCAGTATGGAGGTGGGAAGATAGAGCCCAAGGGCTCCTGACTGCAGTCCTGTGCTCCTTCCACTCTACTGTTTCTGGGGTAACTCCTACGGGCAGAGACCCAGCACAAGGGGAGATTGCTCGTGGCCTTGGCACCAAATAAGAGTCCTACCACATTGTCATTCAAATGCATTGTGTGGGCAAGGTTATAGAGCTGCAGGGTATATTTTAGGGAAGAGCAATGTTGGGAAGCTGAATGTGTGTCTTTCAAGAGTCTTCAGCTTGATGCTTCAGTAAGCATTCCAGGACAGTGAGTAGCTGAAAGATGAGGGTGTTCTCCTGGAATGAGTGCTTTTCACGAAGCCATAAATCTCCTGTGCAACATGCAGCCTGCCCTCTTCCTTGTTTGCAAGGGAATTTTTCAGTACCTTCCACGTTTCTCAATAACTATTAGGGGATGAATAAAATAATTTAAAACATAGGGACCAGCAGGTGGTATGGTGGTTGGAGAGCTGGACTCCCACATGGCCAACTGCAGTTTGAGTCCTAGACCTGGTGGCTTGCTTTCTCACTTTTTCT
>NW_006160057.1:3022487-3022694 GCF_000334495.1 Tupaia belangeri chinensis
TCCCTTTGTCTCTCTCTGGTGAGTGCATGTGCCCTATAACAAATTTTAAAATAATGATAAAATCAAATAAAGGTTAACAATTAAAAATATAAAATAATATAAAAATGAATGCTATAAAATTTTAGATTTCAGCTCTGGTTGAGAAGACACAGTGAGATTTATTTGCCATGACCCTGGCTTACCTTCTGAATGGTCAGTCTAAGTCTT
>NW_006160057.1:3022864-3057176 GCF_000334495.1 Tupaia belangeri chinensis
AGAATGGAGGAGAAGGGATTGCGGCGTGACCATCCCCCTGGGGGGTGATTTCTCGCTTTCTGTCTCTATGTCTCTGTCTGTCTGTCTGGCGAGCGCACGCGCCCTATAGTGAAAACCTCTCCAAAAAAAAAAAAAATTGCTATACGGTTCATGTGAGAAAGAACTCACCCCTCAGGGGAGCCATCCAAGCCACAATCCCTTCTCCACTCTCCTTTTGGGATTTTGGACATGCACACACGTGTGCCAGGCACATTTTTCAAGCCACTGGGTCTGGGACTGAAACCATGTTGTCATCCATGTGGGATCCAATTGCCTTAATTACCATGTCACTGGCCCTTGGCTCTTTCTCTTTGTAACCTATTCAGGCACCTGCCCACCTACCAGAACTGTTCATTCCCTCCCACTTCAAGATGGTACTAAATTATAAAGAAGCCTAATTTCAAAATCACAGAGGGTGGGTGGACTTGATAGTTCAGGGCCTGTCTACCCCTTTTTGGAGCAGCTGAATTTAGAATCCACCAAAATTGTTACAAAATGATCACATCATGAGAAGCATAGCTGCCTTTTATTGAGAAACCACTAGGTACCAGCTGCTATGCTAGGCATTTTATCTGCATTTGCTCACATATTCAGATTTCCCTCTCTGTCTTCATGGGCAGTGGGCAAACCTAGTTCTCAGAATCAAAAGTTTGTTTTTTCACTGAGGCAGAGAGGAATGCGCAGGACACACCCAGAATGGTGTTACCGCAACATTGGAGACATAGCGTGCAGGGTTGGCCAAGAAGGCTGCAAATGTGGTGGTGTACTGGACCAATCTCTGAGAAGCATTTGTGAATTGTGGGGCAAAGGCTCCCCATTCACTGATTCTTCTGGGTCCTTTGTACAGGACAGTTTACAGAAAATAGATGAATGTTTCAATGTCCCTCCAAAGGCCCTTTTGGTACCCAGGGGCATGACTTCCTACTTTCACTCAAAAGCAATGATGGGACCTCAGAATGAATGATAATAGATGATCCTGGCAAGTCAGTTAGCCAGAAAACCTGGTTATTAGTGGCTTAAACACTCAAATACTATCTCACTTAAGAGCTCTGAGATTGATTTTTGGGGTTGGTTCACTAACTCTAGTATTTCCTCAAGTATCCAGAGTTATTTTTTCTTTCTGCTGCTTTCTCCTTTGATTTTGACTACTGCCATTTTGATTGCTACTTCATAGTCATAAGGTGGTTACTACAGCTCCAGGCATCACATCTGAATTCAAAGGCGGACAAGGGGAAGAGTAACAAGTGAAAGAGTACGTGTGTGTGTGTGTCCTTCGCTCATACATGCGTAAGGTTGGGTGGAGCAGGGCTGTGAGAAATTATATTATCTCACGTCTGTCCCCTTTATAGGGAAGTGGAAAAATTCCCAGGAGCTCCTAGATGACTTCTATTTACCTCCCATTGACCAGAATAAGGTCAAATGGACATTCCTAGGCATAAAAAAGGCTGGAAAAAAGAGGACCTAATGGAAGCAGGATTGTCATGACCACATCAGATCAGTTTTAATTCATAGTTTGGGGGCAGATGCTATGCTTCCCTGAACAAAGTTGGGGTTCTGATAACAAGGAAAGAGAGGTGTTTGCATGGGCATCTTTTATAATAATAGCATCTCATTCAGTACTCACAATTATTCTCACCCCTATTTTACACAGAGAAAGTTGAGAGTCAGGAGGGTGCAGTGGTTTGTCTATGGTCACCCAGGTTATTGGGGTGTCCTTTGTCCTTCAGGGCCAGATCTCATCCCGGCTTTTTCACTCCCCTTAGTGCGTATGTAGCCTGGCAAATCCCCACTGAAAGTTTGGAGGTTGAATGACAGAACTGAGGTACTTCCATTTAAGGATAGGGGTCCTAGGGCAGGAGCTTCTGCAGGGAATGTGGGATCAGCAGATCCTGGTTTCACTGGTAGAGAAGCTGGCTCCCTGGACCTCATGAAAATAACTTTAGATAAAAGATCTCTCTTGGGAAGAGTTTCTGGCAGTACGGAGAAGCTCCGAGAGGGCTGAGGGGCGGTGAGGTCATTCTGTATTTTCCTGACACTGACTTTCCCAACACTCCCAGCCAGGTGAGGTGACCATTTCCTGGTGTGACCCACAGTTCCGGCAGGTTCGCTGCTCACCTTGCAGGAAACTGTCATGTGGGAGAGTTGACTCCCTTGGGGTCCTTCCTGAGAGCAGAACTAGAACAAATGATTGAATTCATCAGAAGGAATCATGTCTCATTGGGCAAAACGTGTACGTTTTGGCAACAGAAAGATCTAGGTTTGAACCCTGTTGTTATAAAGAATAAGTGAAATAAATACATGTCAAGTGCTTGGAACACTGCTAAGAATATAAATGTTTCCTGTCTTCAGTCAAGATTGAAAAAATGCAACTATGAAAGAATAGAATGCTGACGAGATTGTGATCTTATCAAGGTACTTAAGCGTTTAATTCTTTATTAGGGGTTAAGTCAGTCAACAGTAACACCACCACCGCTGGCCCCAAACAGCCTACATTTATTGAGTACTTAAAGTGCTGATGTTTTTTTGTTGAGTGTGTACTTTGTGCCAGCCATCCCCCTGAGCACCTTACATTTTCCCATTTAGTCCTGATGGCAATTCTAGGAGGTGCATACTATTGTTACTCCTATGGACTGAGGTTAGAGGCCAGGAAACCAGGCCAAAGTGGACTGGTACTGGAAATGGGATTCTGAGGCCCACTCTCTCTCTTGCCTTTGCCCACATCATGAATCAGCAAAGCACGTGGTTCCTGTGAAATAAATGTACCCTTTCTTGGTCGAAGATTGCATAAGGTTATGGTTCCCAGGCGTTCCTGTGTCTTATCAGTTACTATGTCAAAAAAGCTGGGATCCTATCAGAACAAATTCAAAATGCCCAGTTTCCCAAGGGCTTTCATATCTTTATAGACATTAAGAAAATAGGTTTTCAAAGCACATAAAATACTACATTTTGTTGGAGCCAACTTTGTTGCTACAGTTTTAAATACAATTGAAACTAATTAAATGGGCAATTGAAAACGATGTTAATAGAGAATATGAAGTTTACTACTATCTGTACTTCCATCTTGCCAATTATTCAAGAAACCTAGAACCCCATGTTTGTGTGAAATTTCTCATATTTAAAAAAACTTACAAAGACTTAACCACTGTATTTTCTATTGGTGGCTGACATATCTGGGCTAGTCTCTAAGCCAGTAAGGCCAGCCTTCTAAAGGTCTGTGAGCAGAGTATGAAGGACCACTTGGGCCCAAAGATCTACAATTGAAGCAGAAGCTGGTGTTGAAAGAGGCTTCTGAGCCCCAAAGAAAGCATGAAGCTCAGGAGCTTCTTGCTGTCTGCTTTGACCTAGGAGAAGGGGGTGGTCCCCTGACCAAGCCAGAGATGCTCTGTGAAGGAGCTTGAGCACAATGACCGTGGTTCTCTGTAAGGCAATGCTCAGTGGGGCATGGCTGAAATTTGGCAAGAGGATGTGAGGCATCTGAGGACTTCATAGCCTGAGCAGGGGCCAGGCTAGCCTTTCTAAATGGAGCAGCAGCTCAGGGGTCATTGCTGTGGCAGGAGAGAAACTCCATGTGAGAGCCTGAAGATGACCTTCTCCAGCCCATGTGAGCTCCTCCTTGGGAGTAGCCTGGGAGAAAGCTGGATGGAGCTGGTAAGGTTAGAGGGTCACAAGTTCCCCCACTCCAATTCTGTGCTGTTGCTGTCATTGGAACCCTGTGATCCTCAAGGCAGGGATGGCTGAGAAAATGAGTGACACTCGCATGTTAGGCTCTGGACACCTGGAAATATTATGGACTTGCTGCCCACCCCCCCCCCTCAAGTGGGGAAAGTCTCTGAGGTCAGGGCCCAAAAGGATGAGTGTGTCATCTACTGATACAGCCAGACACCTGACGGGCCATGAGAGAGACACTGGTGACCTACTCCAAGGGTCCCTGGTGGAGAAGAAGGGCTTTCATGTAGGAAGGGGACACTGGGAGGGTCTCCAAAACTCACTACGGAAAAATAAGTATTATGAGAAAACTATGCAAGGATTAAAACATTTTGTCTAGCACCAAAAAATTAAAACTCATATTTTAATTCAATTTTCCACTTTTAAATTTCTTTCTTTCTTTCTTTTCTTTTCTTTTCTTTTTTTCTTTCTTTTCTTTTCTTTTCTTTTCTTTTCTTTCTTTTCTTTCTTTTCTTTCTTTCTTTCTTTCTTTCTTTCTTTTCTTTCTTTTCTTTCTTTTCTTTCTTTCTTTCTTTTCTTTTCTTTTCTTTTCTTTTCTTTTCTTTTCTTTTCTTTCTTTTCTTTCTTTTCTTTCTTTCTTTCTTTCTTTCTTTCTTTCTTTCTTTCTTTCTTTCTTTCTTTTCTTTTCTTTCTTTTCTTTCTTTTCTTTCTTTCTTTCTTTTCTTTCTTTTCTTTTCTTTCTTTCTTTTTGCCATAGGATGCAGGTGTGCACTTGCCAGAGAGAGGAAAACTAAGAAATCACCTCCTGAGGGGCACAGCTGTATTGTAATCCTTTCTTCTTCAGCCTCTTCTTTTTTTTTTTAAAGAATTATTTTTATTTAACTTTATTTATTATTATTATCATGATTATTTTCCAGTTTGATCTGAGAGAGACAGAGAGAGAGAGGAAGGGACGAAGGAAGTCACCAGGTCCGAGACTTGAACCATGGTTGGCCATGCGGGAGTCCAGCGCCTTTAACCACCATGCCACTTGCCGGCCCTGTTCAGCCTCTTTTTGGGATATTGGGCACACACACACATGTGCCTGGCATGATTTTCAAGCAGTCTGTTCTGGGACTTGTAGTCAGCCATGTGGGAGTCTGGAACCTTACCACTACACCATCTGCTGTCCCTCCATTGTTCCACTATATTTTTGAAGTCCCCTTCTATGTCCCATCCAAAGAAGGAGTTCAGAAGTTTGGGGGTTTAGTGAGTGCCACTCTCAGAAATCGAATGGGGATGCAGAGCTCAAAGGTATTCCAGGGACTACTTCAGACCAGGAACCTAAGGACTTTGGTAGCATTCTGAATATTTTGAAAGATTATCTGTGTTATTGCCCATTAGTGAAGCCTGAGGGCTTGTCTTGAAGGGAAGCAAAGGGCTTGGATGCAACGTCATTCTCAGGAGGCAGACCTGTTAGGTTAGATGTGAAACAGCAGTGTGAAGGAAAAGAAGTCCCTGGGCCTGGGTGGGAAATGCTAGTCCCGGTAAAGAACTGACCCTGGGGCTCTCCTCCTTGCCAGAGAGGTCTGTGTTGGTCTGCAGCAACTCATTTGGAGACCCTGTACCTGCCCCCAGCCTACATGCCTGTTATTTCTGCCATCTTAGTCAAGGGCATCACTGTCTCCTGGTAGCCCAGGCTAGAAAGCCAAGTTGCTTTTGTGATGTGGCCTTCAGTCCATAAAGCATTTAAGCTTGTATGAGGGTCAATGTGCTGTGTACTGTACGGGGTGCTTTACAGATACTTTTGCATTTACTCTTTATAATAATCCTATGAGATTACAAATGATAAAACTGACAGGGAGATGAAGTAATTGACTCAGACTGGAACTACTATGTCTGATGTCAGAAGCCACATTCTTTCCACAATTGCATGCTGCTGCTTAGAGTCCTCTGTGCTTATCATCCTACAAGATACCCTTTCTCAGGAAGGCTACCTTGACTCCCTGCCTCAGAATCACCTGGGTGGTTGTTAGAAAGAGTTATGGACCGAATCTGGCTCCATGGGATGAGAATCTCTGGGAATGGAGTCCAACCCTTGCCTTTGTAGGAAGCTCTGTGGGAGATCTGACACTCAGGCTTCATATCTCCTGTGTGGCCTTGACCATCTCTAAGGTAAGTCTCATTTCTAGAACTGATCTCAGTATTCTTCTACCTGTTTTGGTGTCCTGTTATAAAGGAAGTGAAACAGAAGACTCACGGATTGACACTGCAGTGGTGATTCTTTTAAAGTGAGGAGTCCAAACCAGAGCTGAGGGGTCAGTCAGACAGGATGTTGGTGGCAAATCAGAGAGCTGTGGGCACTGTACTATCTGGAGATATTTTTCTAGGCATTGTCACTGCTTAGAAAGATATTATACCTGCTCACATTGGACCATGGGGGCATACCAGAGCAAATTTGGTCAACAAATGTGGCAGGCTGAAAATCTTGGGCCGTCGGAAAAGTCAGGACACATTTTTGCATAGAAAAGCACAATAGCTACTGGCTCAACCTGGTGGTGCAGCTGGCGGCAGGATGAACTGCAGTGCTAGAGGCCAGGTGGCCAGCAGTGGTTCAGAGCCCCAGGTTGGCCAAGGGACACACCAGGCACTTGTGTGCATGCCCTGGATCCCGTTGGGTTGGAGGGCTGAGACAGGGGTTTGTGACACAGGAGGCCCCTGTTGAGGTGCTTCTCTTCCTCTCTTATATCATGAATAAAATTAAAAAAAAAAAAGAGTTGCTATTTATCATTTACTATTTGCCAGGTACTTTGAAGTTTGCAAGGTGCCCTGTGTGTTATCTAATAGCCTTATGAGTTAGACATTGATATTATTCTCATTTGGTTGGTATGGAAACTGAAGTTTAGAGAACAACTTTTGAGTCATGTACTTAAAGTCACAGAGCTGAGAGTGTGGGAGCCAGGATTTAAATCCAGCCCATGGTACTTACTATTTGGTAGCTGTTGTTTAACTCTACCCACAATACACTCAGTGAGTCTAAGTGTCCTCTGATAGTTTTGGCTGAATAGATGAACCCACTCTTTCAGCCAACAAGAACTTATGTTTTATTGAGCTGGAGACTGCTGGATGCTGCTGGGGTCCTGATGGGGTAAGAGGAGACATCTGTTCTTAGCAATTCATGCTGTAGTTAAGAAAACCATGCTCTGCAAGATACTGGAATGACTCAAGTGGGTTTGCTAGGATTTTTAGTCTATGGGCCTGTGGGTGTGCAAAAACAAGGCATATGAAGATGATAAAGAAACTGGGACCAGCAGTTAGCATAATGACTATGTTGCTGGACTCCCATGTAGTCGACTGCAGTTCAAGTCCTGGACCCAGTGGCTTAAACTCATGCCGGGTGTGTGTGCGTGCATGCCCAAGATCCCAAGAGGAGAATAGAGGAGAAGGGATTGCAACATGGCCATCCCCCCCTGGGGGGTGATTTCTGTCTTTCTGTCTTTCTGGCGAGCGCATGTGCCCTATAGCAAGAACCTCTCCAAAAAACAAAAAAACAAAAACACACACAAAAAACTATGCATGCAGGGCCAGTGTTTGGAGTGGTGGTTAAGGTGCTGGATTCCCACATGACCAACCATAGTTTGAGTCCCAGGCCTGGTGGCTTGAAAATCACACTGGGCTTGTATGCATCTATGCCCAAAATCCCAAGAGGAAAATGGAGGAGAAGGTATTGCAGTGTTGCCCATCTGTCCTAGGGAGAGATTTCTCACTCTCCCCCCCGCCCCCCTCTGGTGAGCACAGGTACCCTATGGCAAAAAAATTAAAAAATAAAGAACTAAACATGTGTTTCCATTTTTTTTTGCACTAACACAAACTTATGCTTTAATCCCATTTTTCCATGAGCTTTGAGCTTCCCTTGTATGAATGTGTGTGTGTGTGTGCGCGCACGCGCGCGCGCAGGAAAGGCTGTGGGAAAAGAAGGAAGGGCTAAGGGGATGAGGGCTAGGGGAGGTGACATAGCTACAGGACTGGGCTTGGAAGGCACAGGGAACTCAGTGTCCTGCCTGGCTGATGAGATAAGAGGATTCCATGAGGAGGTGAAATTCAAAGTCAAGCAGGCTGCACATTAGACTCTCTGGAGTACTTTTAAAAATGCCAATGCCTGGGCCCTACCTAAAGAAGCTGATTTAATTGGACCAGGCTGAGATTTGAGTTACAGTAGGTTTTAGAAACCCTCTATGTGAGTCTAGTGAATACGGACTAAAAGTTGGACACTGTGTGCTTTTCCAGCATCTCTGTGCCCCCTGTTTTGAACCTGAGCCACAGATCTTTCAGCAGACTCCTTTGGTGCAGAGTCTCCTTGTTCTCGCTCGTGTGACTGAGCGGCTTGATGACCACATAGATGCCCGCTAGGAGAGGCCACCACCTGTCACTGTAAATCTGGGAGTTTCATCATCTCTTTGCCCCATGTATATGCAGTATCTTATAACTACATCTGGATGGATAATCTGTTATTTTTTGCTTGGTAGCAGCTTGTGAGGTCACAAGGGGACGAGTGAGGCCGCTGGGGTTTTGCCCTGGAAAGAGGCTGCAGGAGTTTATTTACAGGCAATTGCAATGATTACCTTTGATTGTTATTGACCAGGGTAGGCTTTCACACGGCTCATCTTTTCTTAATTGTGTGTTGGGAAAGACTTTCAAATGAATCACTTTTGTCAAGGCCAGGTGGATCCTAACCACTTTGGGGAAGTTGCCTCTCTGTGGAGGCCTGAGTGAGGTCAAACCCAGAGGCAGTGATCAGCAATCACCCTAAAGGATTATTAGAGAGATGGAAACTCCAGAAGAGCAGAGCACTGTAGATGTATCCTTTTCCCTCCCTCTATCTTTCCATCTCTCTGTATTTTGGTATATTTTTTCTGGACCATTTGAAAGTTAAAGGCAGACATCCTACTCTTTTATTGTTTTCTTTTTCTAATGATAGAGAGTGTGTGCATGCGCCTGAGAAAGGGGGGGCACCCTTGACAGGGTCTCATCACATTGCCACACCACTTCAGCCCCTCAGGGTCTCAGGTGCACAGCATGCACACACACGCACAGGATGTGTCTTCAGGTCCACCTGGGGATTTGAACCTGATGTTGACCACGTGGCTTCCAGCACTGCAGTTCAGTTTGGTACCAATTATGTCACCGGGCTGAACCACTCCTTTATTTTTAGACACTTTGGAGTGTTATTTCCCATGAGCAATGTGTTAAGGTAGTGGTTCTGAATCTTGCCTGTAGATATTAGAATCTAATTCCATATTAGAATCTTGTAGGATGTTTAATGACAAAAACAGAAAACCAACCCCAGGCTGTACCTTGGAACAATTGAATGAGAGTCTGGGCCATGGAACCTGGCATCAGTATTTTATAAGCTTCTCAGATGATTCTAACGTACAGCCAAGATTTAAGGTTAAGAGGAGCTTAACAAATAAGATGCCCCAATACATTGGAAAGAAGAAAGAAGAGTCAGAAGGCAAGGTTAGCGAATAGTCATATAGAACAGCTTCAGAGTGTAATAATTAAGTCCAGCCAGTTCCAGGAACTTGGCTTAGCCTTAAGAAACTTATGGCCAATCTCCAAGCATCCTTGCAATCCCCAGCTCATGAGCCATTTGCATCACGCGGCCAGGGGAAATGTGAGGGCTGATAATGATAGCCACACCCCACCCAGTGCTTCTGTGTCCCTTGGCCCAGAAAGAAGAGAGGGGACTTTGAGATCACCCTGACTCTCTAGCTGCCAAAGAGGGTTAGAAAGGTGCTGGCAGTGGGGAGGGTGTGACTGTTCTTCAGAGGTCAGGCTGAGAGAGCCCCAGTGCCTGTGTTTGTGGTTCTGCAAGGTGAGCAAAGTGACATAGTCATAGACAAGGCACTAGTCTGTCAACAGAGGTCTTAGGTGAATAGGTATGGGTTGTTTGGTCTAGACATGAGCAATCATCTGAAGACATTTTTAAATTTTATTTTAAAATAACTTATATAATTTTATTCATTATTATTTTAACTTGCTATAGGGCACACACGAGAGAGAGAGAGAGAGAGAGAGATAAAGCCTCCAGTTCCTGGACTCGAACCATGGTTGGCCGTGTGGGAGTCCAGTGCCTTAAACACTATGCCACCTGCTAGCCCCTAATTTTAAGTAATTAAAAACCTTTAAAAGGATTGTAAGGACCATCAGGTAGTATGGTGGTTAAGGGTGCTGGATTCCTACATCGTCGACTGCAGTTCAAGTCCTCAGCCTGGCAGCTTGCTCTCTCACTTTCTCTTTCTCTCTGTCTTTTTCTGGTCAAGTTAAATAATAATAAATAAAGTTAAAATAATTTTAAAAAAAGGATTGTAAGAATAGAACAAAGAACTGCCACACTTCTTATCCAGAGTCGTCGTTAATGTGTTACCACATTTGCATTATTTTTCTCTCCCTCTATATGTACTTGTATTTTCCAAACCACTTGAGGACTAGGGGCAGATCCTTCACCCGTAAATGCTTCAGCATGTACTTCCTGTGAACAAGGACATGCTCTCACGTAAGCACAGTGCTATGGAGTAAGCAAAGGCCATTAAGGCTACTTATTTTGAGCTTGTGTGGAGAGGGAGTCGGCCCCATCACTCACACTTTGGCAGAGACGCGAACGCAGGCCGAGGAGCAGGAAAGTTATAAAGTGGAAAATAGGGACAACTTCGGGGTGCCTGAATGGAGGCTGTTGGCCAGGGGAAGCTGGCGGTGAGCCAACTAGAAGCTGGCATCCTAGGTGGTTGGTTGGGGGCATATTTGGCTCCTTTTGCTTGATCCTAAGTTGGCAGTGGGGACAAAAATGAAAGGAGCTGGCAGTTATAAAAAGTCCTGGCCATTTGGGGCTGATTGTTACAGAAATTGCCGTCTAGCTTCCTAGATTGTCACTAGAGATAGCAGTCTGCCTTCCTGCAAATGTGACTTAGAGCAGGTGGTCCCCCTGGGCTGGTTGTTACAGGTAAAGGCTTGGCCTGCAGGTCGTGGGTTCAAGCTCTGTATTTGTCTATGGTCTGGCCAGCCATTGTCTATTTGCATATTCAGTCTCTCAGTACAGTGATCAAGTTCAGATTTAACTTGAGTATAACACTGTTACATAATACATACTTCATAGTTAAATTTTGCCAAGTGCCCAAACACATCTCTTTTTTTGGCAACTTCCCTTCTGGCCCCAAGTGCAGTCACAACTCATGCATTGCATTTAGTGGTACCGTCTCTTTCATCTCCTTTAGCCTAGAATAGCTCCTCAGCCTTTTTCTGTCTTTCACGACCCTGACATTTTTTTATTCATACAGGCCAGTTTTTGTGTTGGGAACACTCTTGAAGATGCACATGTATCTGAGCTGACTGTGGAAATGCACCCACAGCCAGTGCCCCTCCAGGCCTTCCTCCTTCAGTCTTGACCTAGAGACGCTGGGAATTGTTTGGGTTTATGCAGCCCAGGTAACTGGATAATCAGCCCTTCATCTAGGCCACAGAAAGTCACGTCTGCATGTAGGCCAGAGAGGCAGCTTGTAAACAGAGCGGTACCCACGGTCATGTTCTTAGCAGCTAATCCTTCATAAGGCCAAGAGTGTTTGTGAAATATGTAAATATGTTTTGGTTCCAATTTTGGCAATATGCTCTTTCATTAGCTTTGCATCTCTCTGCATTTTACCTATATAGACGTTGTTTTCTGTTTTCCTCCCCTTTTCCTACCACTTCTGCCTGCCTCTTTCCTGCTTCAGTTTCCCATCTCTGCAGAGATGCCAGAAATGTTTTCCAGGCCCTGAGTGCAGAGTGTCAGGGCAAGATCCTGTCCCTGCAGGATGGAGGGTGACAACCATGTGTCCCAGGATGATTGAAAGTGGCCTGTGTTCTTTTATTGTTTCTCTGTTCATAACAAAACCAGTATGCATGCATGAGAAAGGGAGAGCATGAGACGTGAGTAACCCTCCTCAGGGTCTGGTAATACCAGGATCCCCTTCCTCCATCCCTCCAGCCTATGGGATCAGCATTTGTGCTCAGAGTGTTGCAGGCTGACTGGGCCAGGCATTTGAATCATGGTTGCCATGTGCAATTAATCCAGCATCTCTTGAGCATGCATTACTGCTGTCATAGGGCTGGCCCTGGTCTGTGTTGTTAAGAGTATCAGAAACTTGCAGAAAGTTTCATTTCGAGCCTGAATGACCCAGGAGGCAGGCTTTGAGAACATCCACCCCTCCGGAACTCCAAACTGCTGTCAAAGGGCAATTTCTGGGCCTGTCAACAGCCTGGATGGTAGTTTAAGTGCCTTCTATCTTCATCCCTCTTAATACACTGAGCAATAACAAGTTTTTATTTATGGGGAATTGAACTAAAATAAGTTTGCTGTGTGCGATGGTTAAGATCGTGGTGTCTGGTGTCAGGTTGACTGGCTTAAATCTCTGCTATCTAAACACGTGTCCCTGGGCACATTGCTTACCTCAGGTTTCTCAGCAGGGAAATGAAGACTGTATTCACTATTTTATAGGTTCAGAGTAAGTAAGTAAATAGCACGATAAATGATGGAATTTAGCCATGGTTGGCAAATCATAAGCCCTCATTGAATGTTACTTGTTATTATTCTGCTTATCACTGAAGAGAAAAGCTAAAACCCATTTTTTGGTGACTATTGTAGAAAGAGTATGGGTTTTGGTGTCACCAGATGCGCATTTCAATCCTGGCTGTGAGCTTCACTGGCTGGGTGGTTCTGGGCAAGTGATCCTTTCCTGAATCTCAATGTCCCCCATCTGTAGAAGGGGAATTGTAATCGTTTTGCAAATTTGTCATGAGAACTCAATGACACCAGCCCAGTGTCCAGAGCAGAGTGGGTGCTGAATACAGGTACCTGCTAGTCACTTTCTCCTTTTCTCTCCCCAAGACCTCTACCTCCCCTCTGCCCTGACCCCACATTAGCGTATATCATTTCTCAAACAGGAAAGAACAACTATTTTGACTTCGGTCAAGACAATGATGGGATTAGAATTCCTTAGGATCATTATCACTGTACCTATGTACTATTTAATTTTTTTTTTAATTGTTAGAGGGCACATATACTTGCAAGGAAGAGATGGAGTGGGAGAGATGGAGCAGAAGAAAGCAGTCCCAATGGGATGTGGTTACACTGCAATCCCTGGTCCATTTCTCCGTTTTGTTGGGATTTGGGCTATGTACACACACGATGTGTGGTGCGTTGTCCACACTGCTAGGGCTGAGATTTGAACTGTGCTCAGTCTTGTGGAATCTGGCTCCCGTAAGTAGTAGGCTATGGGGCCAGCCCAGGAGTAACTGTTTACTGAGAAGCCACACAAGTCTAAAAAGCTTTTTAGCAGGATGGCCAGCCAAGAAAAAGTGTGAAATGGGAAAAATGATTTTTTTATGCCTCGTCCATTCCTCTTTCCTTTTGGTACCTCCAAACTGGGAGCCCAGTGTTTTGTGCTTCCCAACATCTAGCCTGGTGTCCCAGCAGATCCTTCTCCTCCTTTGAGAGTCCCCATCTTCTAGATCTTTCCTTCTTCAGTGCCCCATTTAAATTACTGGTCATTCACGGCATCCTTTAGGACCTAGGAGAAAATGGACACACTATGCTGGGAGGCTCATTTGAGCCAAGGGGTGATGGGTACGAATCGATTAATATGTCATTTTTTTCAGGGAGTTTATTTGTATTTTGTAGAGAGCCCTCTAGTCTTAGGATCCTAGATAGTTTAAAGAGAAGAGAATTTCTAAGACTTGTATTCCTCCTTTTCCTGTTTATGTCCAGACCTCACAGTGGGCAGCAGAATCCGGGTCAAAAGTCAGGTCCTCTGATGTTCAGCGCAGATTTCTTCCAGTCTTGAGTGCCCAGGCAGAGGCACTGGGAAACCCACCTCGTGCAGATGGCCTGGTCTAGCACCTCGTCCTCATGAAGCCCAGGGTCACGCAGTGCCTTGAATGTAAACCACCCTCCCAAAGTGCCACAGAAAGATCTAGTGACAGCTTGGAAGGGGTATTTGTAGTTTCCATTTTTTAATGTTTTTTTTTTTTTTTCTTTTTTTAGAGGTTTTTGCTATAGGGCACTCGCCAGAAAGACAGAGAGAGATAGAAAGTGAGAAATCACCCCCCAGGGGGGATGGCCATTCCACAATCCCTTCTCCTCCATTCTCCTCTTGGGATCTTGGGCATGCATGTACACGTGCCTGGCGTGAGTTTAAGCCACCAGATCTGGGACTTGAACCACAGTTGACTACATGGGAGTTCAGCGACATAGCCATTACACTAACTGCTGGTCCCTTTAATATTTTTGAGGTAGTTTTATTTTCTGTATTTAAAAAAGTTTTGCTCATTTGCATGGGAAGAATGAAACAGATCCTAGGGTATAAGAAAGGCCATTTTTATTCCAAATGCCAGACATTCAATTACACTAACATTAAGAATGAATTCTCCTGGAGCCAGCAGGTGGCGTGGTGGTTAAGGCACTGGACTCCCACGTGGCCGACTGTGGTTCAAGATCTTGAATGCTTAAGGCACAAGCTCCTGCCAGGCGCGCGCGTTTGTGTGTGTGTGTGTGTGTGTGTGTGCCCAAAATTCTGAGAGGAGAGTGGAGGAGAAAGGATTGCAGCGTGGCCACACCTCTGGGGGTGATTTCATCCTTTCTTTCTCTGGTGAGTGCATGCATCCTATAGCAAACATCGCTCTCAAAACCAAAAAAATTTAACTCTCCTTGGGACCAGCAGATGGCATGGTGGTTAAAATGCTGGATTCCTACATGGCCAACTACGGTTTGACTTTCAGACCTGGAGGCTTGAAAAATCATGCCAGGCACATGTGTGTACATGCCAAAAATCCCAGGAGGAGAACAGAGGAGAAGGGATTGCAGCGTGGTCATCCTTCCTGAGGGCTGTTATCTTACTTTCCTCCTCCTCTGCCTTTCTCTGTCTCTCTCTAGTAAGTGTATATGCCCTAAGGGAAAACAAAAATCAAAACCCCAAAACCAAAAATACCCCCCTCCCCCCAAAAAAAACAAAAGAAAACAACAAAACCCTCCTTTCCTGAGCACCTGAGTTCTTGGGTACCTAAGGTTGTACCTGTGACTTCCGGGCCTATAGGTGTGCCAGGTAAAAAGGGAACATACATTGCTCAAAACCTGCCTGTCATTGCTAGTGTGAATGAAGTTTCCACTCCTCCTTACTCCGAAGGAGTCCTTTCATGAGGCCCCTATTAAATTTAAAAAATGGATCATGAGGGATCCATTAGAACTTTCCATAGTACTACGGAAAGAATGAGTCATCAGATTAGTGAGGAGTAGGAAGGGTCCAGAGGGAAGAAGATCTGGGCAGGGTGTGTGTGTGTGTGTGTGTGTGTGTGTGTTTTCTGAGTTTTTGCTATAGGGCACGTGTGCTCACCAGACAGAGAGAGACAGAGAGACAGAAAGCAAGAAATCACCCTCCAGGGGGAATGGCCACACCGCAATTCCTTCTCCTCCATTCTCTTCTCGGGATCTTCGGCAGGCATGCACATGCACCTGCGTGAGTATTAAGCCACTGGGTCTGGGACATGAACCGCGGTCGACTTTATGGGAGTCCAGCCATTACGTTAATTGCTGGTCCCTGGGCAAGGTGTGTTTTGATGCAAGGAATAAGTTGGTTAAAAAAAAGATTAAAGAAAGGGGAAAACACTTCTCAAGTCTAAGTTTCTTCCTGAATAAGCCACTTCTAGGTGGAGGAAAAAAACTGAGGACCAGGAGACTAATATACAGGGTAAAGCAATGAGAGGCATGGTACTAAAAAATACAGTACGAAGAAGGTGACTGGAATACATTTCACCTGCTTTACAGGTTTGCTAATGTTGACTCTTTATTAAAAAACTCCAGGCTTGGGAACCAGCAGTTAGCGTAATGGCTATGTCGCTGGATTCCCACGTAGTCGACCGCGGTTCGTGTCCCGGACCCGGTGGCTTAAAACTCACGCCGGGCGTGTGTGCGTGCGTGCCCAAGATCCTGAGAGGAGAATGGAGGAGAAGGGATTGCGGCGTGACCATCCCCCCTGGGGGGTGATTTCTTGCTTTCTGTCTCTATGTCTCTCTCTGTCTGTCTGGCGAGCGCACGCGCCCTACAGTGAAAATCTCTCCCCCCCCAAAAAAAAAAAAAAACTCCAGGCTTGTCACTTAAAAAAATTTTTTTTTTTTGAATTTCTTTCTTTCATGACCCAGAGAGAGGGAAGACAGGAGAGAGGAAGAAGCGTTCCACTAGGGTCGTCATGCTGAGATCCACCCCCAGCTTTAGCCAACCCAGATCACAGGCATGCGCACAGGTGCCTACTGCACTTGGGGGGTCCTGAGATAGAAACCCAGCACCTTCCCATGTGGGCCTAGTTGAGCTACTCCTGTGCCACCATGCAGCCTCCAGAATTGTCACCTTGAAATCCGTCCAATGCCCCCTGTAATGGTATTTGCCTCTTGGATTGCCTTGGAGAAGAGGTGAATAGTTTACCAACTTTCAGCAGCTTTCTTTTCTTCTTTTTTCTTTTTCTTGTTCCCAAATAAACCTTGAAGCAGGAAAGAACACATAGACCTTGACCTGATCCATGTCTAACTAAAGTAGACTGTGGGAGTCCAGTGTCTATAAATCAGGTTTCCTATCTGAAGTCCTCAAAGAAAACCTTCCCTAAGGCAATTGGCTTCAGCCAGCAGTCACACACATTGACCAGCCCTTTGAAATTCTGTCTGCAGATAAAAGCAGAGCCACAGCTGGCCGGTTTTATCGAGAGGATCCTGTTGTCTGTGATATAATCCAGAAGAATCCCAAAGGTGTCTGATGAGATTTGCCTTTTGGAGGAAAATATATAACCAGCATTCTAACACATTTCACACTGCATTTTAACCAGAGACCTTTAATCTTGCCATCCTGGATATTTCAGGATTCTAAAATTAGGAAGATGATTAAGTCTTCAAGTTCAATTTAGACTAAACAGTGGGTTAATAAGGATGCAGGCATTGCCATCTCCTCTGCTAAGCTTTTCTTAAATATGGGATTTTCATAACCCTGAGACCTAACCAGATTCAGTCTATAGATAGCCAGGACTGGATTGTCAGGGGCTCAGGGCAAGGCCAACTTGGAGACACAGGGTGAAGGAAAGTCTGAGTGTGTGTGTGTGCGTGTGCTGGTTTCTAAGTGAGTGTGCAAATGATATTTTTGGTACATGATATCAAAATCACACAGAATACTTCTTTAAGATGCTTGCTTAAACTATTCCTAGACTCTACCCCAGTCCTACTGGACCAGAGGAGTGGGTAGGATGTGGCCTAGAACTTCATATTTTGCACAATTTCTCCAAGTGATTTTTTTTTTTAAAAAGAATTGTTTAATTGAATTATTATTATTATTTTAATTTGACCATTGTGAGACAGACAGAGAGGGGGGAAAGTGAGAAAGCAAGCTGTCAGGTCCAGAACTTCAGCTGTAGTCGGCCATGTGGGAGTTCAGCGCCCTAACCAGCATGCCACCTGCCGGCTCCTCTCCAAATGATTTTTTTTTTTTTTTGAGAGATCTTTGCTATTGGGCCATGCACTCACCAGAGAGATACAAAACGTGAGAAATCATGCCCCAGAGGGGATGGCCATGCCACAATCCCTTCTCTTCCATTCTCCTCTTGGAATTTGGGCATGCATACGTTCCTGGCATGAGTTTTAAGCCACCAGGTTTGGGGTCTCGAACCACAGTTGACTGTGTGGGAGGCCAGCAATGTAACCATTACGCCATCTGCTGGCCCCTCTCCAGGGGATTTTTATGCTCACCAAGAGTTGATTTTTATGAGACTTAGCTCCTAAAATTTCAGTTTCTGTTTATCTCCACCCAAATTTCAAATTCTTGGAGGAAAAAGATTGTTTGGCTTCATATTTTTGTTATCTGTTGCTGAATAACACATTACCACCAAATTTACTGTCTTTAAACCACAATTTTATATTATTTTGTATGGGTCAGAAATTTGGGCAAGCTTGGCTGGGTAGCTCATCTCTGCTCTATGCAGATGAGTGGAGGCAGCTGAACTGGGGCCAAAGGACCTAAATTTCAAGAAGATGCATTGATTGACATGACTTGTTTGTTGATGCTGGTGGTCAATTGGGGGGACTAACTGGACCATCAGTGGGGACTTCAATTTCTCTCAACATCAGCCTCTCTATGGACATCTTTTTAAAATTTATTTTTATTTTTTAAAGAATTATTTTATTTAACTTTATTATTATTATCATTATTATTTTCCAGTTTGATCAGAGAGACACAGAGAGAGAGGAAGTGAGAAAGCAAGCCACCAGGTCCGAGACTTGAATTGTGGTTGGCCATGTGCGAGTCCAGTGCCTTTAACCACCATGCCACTTGCTGGCCCCAGACATCGTTTTCTTATTTAAAGAATTATTTTTATTTAACTTTATTTATTTTAATTTGATGAAAAAGAGAGAGAGAGAAAGCAAGACACCATGTCTGGGACTCAAATCACATTCGACAATGTAGGTGTCCAGCGCCCTTGACCACCATGCCACCTGATGTCCCCTCTGTGAATTTCTTCATAGCAGGAAAGCCAGGTTCCTAGAGCAAATGTTCTGAGAGACTAATATCAAAACTTTTCCTGGGGCAAGTCCTATAGTATAGTGGTTAAGTATTATGCATTGGGAGCCAGATTCCACTTGGCCAACTGTGATTGGAATATCAGCTTTGGCAGGTTGAAAACATGCCAGGCTCTTGTGCACGTATGCCTCAAATTCTCATAGGCTGGATAAATGGAGGAGAAGGGATTGTAGTGTGACCTTATCCCTTTGGGGACTGCTTTGTACCCCCATTCCCCATCTCTTTCTAGAGAGCATAAGTGCCCTCTGATATTAAAAAGGGGGGGAGGGGAAGAACTTCTGACCTAGTCTCAGAATTCAAACAGCATCACTTATGCCGTGTTATACTGGTCAAGGAAAAAACCCACCCAGATGCAAGCACAGGCAAAATAGACTTCCAAGATGGTCCCCCATTGGTATCAGTTTCCTGGTATTCATGTCCTGTGTATTTCCCTTCCTGTGTTGGAGAGGTTTGTTTACTGTGTAACCAGTAGGATATTATAAAAATGACGAAATATGACTTCTGAGTCTAGGTAATAAAAGATACTGTGGTTTCCATTTTGCTCTCTTTTGTATCACTCATTCTAGGGGATCTCAGCTGCCACATTGGGAGGGCACTCAAGTAGCTCTGTGGAAAGGTCCATGTGGCAAGAAACAGAGGCCTCCTGATGCACGAGGGAGCCATCTTGGTAGCGGCTGACATCCTTCCGCCTCAGTCAAGCTTTTGGATAAAACATGCTGGATAACTGACTGACTTCCTGACTGTAACCTCATGAGAAATTCTGGATCAGAATTATTCAATGAAGCCACTCTCAAATACCTGTCCTACATAAACTATGAAATAAAAAATGTTAATTTTTGCCTTAAGGCACTAAGTTTCAGGGTAATTTGTTTTGCAACAATAGATAACTAATCTGAGGAAGTCTTCAAATAGTTTATAGAAAATGCATATTGTGAAAAGACCTAGGCATAGATTTCAAAAAGTTTTTGCACGAATATTAACTTGTATGCTAATTTAATTTTTTCCACAAACTTTTTGAAGCCCCCTAGTATGTGACTGACAGGGTTTTCCATGCAGGATGCAGCACCTTAAACTTTACGCCACCTGCTGACATGACTGACAGGGTTATTGTAAGGATTAAATAACACTGGATTGTCAGGAAGGTCAAAATGCATTTTTGCATAGAAAAACAGAAAACTACATTATGACTTTCCTGACAACCTAATATAATGCAAAATGCTTTTCAAGCTGTCTCTCAATTAGTAGATACTTTATATATTAGTTATTACTATGTCTATTATTATATACATCCATATGATCAACTATGATGGAAGCAGTAGTAAATAAATAAACCTCTTAATAGTATTAATCACTGGGATGGGCTTATGATAATTTTCTTTACCATTTTATAGTTTCCAAATTCTCTACTGTTTTACGTTATGTTTACATCTCAAAATATTTCCAAATACATTTCAGCTACTCTTAGCATTGTAAAGGTTTCAACTGGTTTTGAAAACTATCAGGTGCACGAGGACAAAATAACTTCTAGAAGAGAATGCAAGAACTTTGGGCTGTCTCAAGAACAAAAGTAAAAAAAAAAAAACCCAACAAAACAAAACAAGGTAGATGTCAGCTTGGGTAATAAAATCTATGGCCAGTTATTCCTTTTTTTTATTTATACATTCAACCACTATCATCATTTAGACTGTAAAGAGACTTTACCCAGCATAATATACACCTCAGACCAGCCCAGTTGAAAATACTGCACATATCATCAACAGGTAATAAACCATACCTGAGTCCCACAAATGTCTTACCTCTCTATTTTTACCCCAAATTTACTTTCCTACACTCTTCCCCTCTCCCACTCTCCTTTCAGTTTGTCTCTAGTGTCCATAACAATTTTCAATGCTTTAATGTCCTCCAGACTTTCAGTCTCTACCATAGAGTGAGTACAGTTAGTATATGTTAAGTGGAGACATACAATGTCTGTTTCATAACCTGACTTGCTTCACTCAGCACTAAATCTTCCATATTCATCCACTTTCTATTAAATGCCAGGGTCTTGTTGTTTTTGATGGCTGAACAGTATTCCATGGAGTATATGTGCCACACTTTTTCAATCCATTTATCTGTTTGTGGACATTTGTGTTGGTCCCATGTCTTAGCAATCGTGAATAATGCCTCAATATAGATGTGTATCTCCTGTCTTTTGGGTAAATACCCAGAAGTGGGATTGCTGGATCAAATGGTAGTTCTATTTGTAGATCTTTGAGGAACCTCCGTATTGTACTCTACAGTGGTTGGACCAATTTACATTTCCACCAACAATGTAGGAGAGTTCCCCTTTTACCACATCCTTGCCAGCATTTATCACTTTATTATTTTTTTTAATCTTCACCATTCTGACTGGGATTAGATAGTATCTCATTGTAGTTTTGATCTGCATCTACCTTATGATGAGGAATGCTGAGCATTTTTTCATATGCTTTTTGGTCACTCATATGTCTTCCTGAGAGTTGTTTATTCAGCTCATTTTCTCATCTTTTAATTGGGTTAATTATTTTCTTCTGAGTAAGTGGCTTAAGTTCTGCGAGAAATCACCCCCCAGGGGGGATGGTCACGCCGCAATCCCTTCTCCTCCATTCTCCTCTCGGGATCATGGGCACGCATGCACACGCGCCCAACGTGAGTTTTAAGCCATTGGGTCCGGGACGCGAACCGCGGTCGACTACGTGGAAGTCCAGCGACATAGCCATTACGCTAACTGCTGGTTCCCCATTTCTAGGGTTTTTGACTCACACTAATTGTGTCCTTTGCTGTGAAGAAACTTCTTAATCTGATGTAACCCTGCTTGTCTATTTTGGGGATTATTGCCTATGTTTTGGGGGTCTTGCTTAAGAAGTCTTTGCTTACCCTAATGTGTTCCAGAGTTTCCCCAGTGTTTTCCACAAGTAGTTTTATAGTTTGAGGTCTTAGGTTTAGATCTTTGATCCAGTTTGAGTTGATTTTTGTTAATGGTGACAGATAGGGGTTCAGATTCATCTTTCTACATGTGGATACCTAGTATTCCCAACATCATTTGCTAAAGAGGTTTTCCTTTTATCACTGGATTGACTGGTACCCTTTGTCAAAGATCAGTTGGCTATATGTTTTGGGGTTTATTTCTGGTCTCTACTCTGTTCCATTGGTCCTCATGTCTGTTTTTGTGCCAATACCATGCTGTTTTGCTATCACAGCTTTGTAATATATTTTGGGGTCAGGAAGTTTGATACCACCCACTCCACTCTTTTTGTGGAGGATTGCTTTGGCAATAGGGGTCTTTTATGATTCCAGACAAATTCTAGGATTGTCTTTCTAGATCTGTGAAGACTATCTCATAATTTTATAGGGATTGCATTAAATATGTAGATTAATTTGGGTAGAATTGTCATTTTGATTATATTAATTCTCCCAATCCAGGAACATGGGATGTCTTTCTACTTTTTTTGGTCATTTTCAATTTCTTTTTTTAAGATTTTCATAGTTTTCCATATAGAGGCCTTTGACTTCTTGGTTAGTTTTATTACTGGGTATCTTATACTTTGTGGGTATAGTAAATAAGTTTACTTATTTATTTATTTTTATTTATTATCATCATAATCTTGTTTATATTACATTGAATCACACATAACTTTACAGTGTATTACATTTCTTTTTTCAGAAGGAATACCACACATATAAGTCAATACAGAGACAGTAAAATCCCCATTTCATCATCCAATAGCTTTTCATTATTTTTCCCAATCATCACTATCATTCTATCATTATTATTATTCCAATTATTTTTTTAAATTGTCAATCACTATTTCTCATTTTGCTTGTAAAAAGACTACCCAACATGAAATACTTCTCAGACCAATCCAGTTGAGAATACTATACACGTCATCAACAGGTAATAAACCATATCTGTGTCCTACTAATGTCATGCCTCTCTACTTATTCTCTTGCTATTTTTCTCTATACTCTTTTCTTCCACCCTATTCCACACTGTCTTATCCTTGTTAACTATTTTAACTGCTTTTATGTCCTCCAATATTATGATCTCTACTATAGAGTGCAGATAGTCAGTATATATATATTTTTTTTTTTTTGGGGGGGGAGAGGTTTTTGCTATAGGGGCGTGTGCGCTCGCCAGACAGACAGAGAGAGACAGAGAGACAGAAAGCGAGAAATCACCCCCCGGGGGGATGGCCAAGCCGCAATCCCTTCTCCTCCATTCTCCTCTCGGGATTTGGGAACGCACACACATGCGCCCGGCGTGAGTTTTAAGCCACCAGGTCTGGGATGCGAACCGCGGTCGACTACGTGGGAGTCCAGTGACATAGCCATTACGCTAACTGCTGGTCCCAATAGTCGGTATATATTAAGTGGATACATACAATATTTTTCTTTCATACCTTGGCTTACTTCACTCAGCAATAGAGCCTCCATATCCGACCTCTTTCTATCAATGCCAGGGTCTTGTGGTTTTTTTTATGGCTAAGTAGTATTCCATAGAGTATATACGCCACACTTTTTCAATCCATTTAATAAGATTACTTTCTTTAGTCCTGCCTCTGTCTGCTGGTTGTTTGTGTATAGAAATGCTATAGCTTTTTGTAAGTTAATTTTGTATCGTACCACTTTACTGTATGCATTTATTACTTTGAGAGATTTTTTGGTGGATGCTATTTGGTCTTCTATGTATACAATCACGTCATCTGCAAACAGAGATAATTTCAACCTTTCCCTAATGGAATGCCTTTTATTTCATTCTTTTGTCTGATCACATTGTATAGGACTTCCAGTACTATACTGAATAGGAATGTAGAGATGGGCAGCTTTATCTTGTGCCAGTTTTTAGTGGGAAAGCTTTCAGCGATAGGTTTTTGCATAGATGGCTTTCATTATGCTGAGAAACAATCCTTCCAGGTTGATTTTACTGAGAGTCTTAATGATGAAGGGAGGTTGTATTTTGTCAAATGCTTTTTCTGCATCGATTGAAATGATCATATGATTTTTATTTTTCTTTCTGTTAATATGGTGTATTACATTTACAGTTTTGCATATGTTGAACCATCCTTGCATCCATGGAATAAAGCCTACCTGGTCGTGATGAATAATCTTTTTTATATGCTGTCGGATACAGTTTGCAAGTATCTTGTGAGAAATTTTGCATCTATATTCATCAGAGATATAGATCTGTATTTTTCTTTTTTTTTGTCATATCCTATCTGTTTTGGGAATGAGGGTGATAGAGGCTTCTTTCATCGGAATGAATTTGGAAGGGTTCCTTCCTTTTAGATCTCTAGAAATAGTTGGAGTAGAATGGGGGTTATCTCTTCTTTAAAATTTTTGTAAAATTCAGAAGTGAAACTGTCAGGGCCTGGACTTTTCTTTGTTGGGAGGTTGGTTATTCTCATTCAATCTCATTGCTCCTTACAGATCTATTCAGGGTTTCTATGTCCTCCTGAGTCAGTCTTGGTAGATTATATGTATCCAGAAATGTATCCGTCTCATCTAGGTTTTCTTATTGGCGTATAGTTGCTCATAGTATCCTCTAATGATGTTTTGTATTTCTATTATGTATGTTGTAATATTGCCTGTTTCATTGCAAATCTGATTTATCTGGTTCCTTCCTCTCTTCTCCTTAGTCTAGCTGATGGTGTGTCAATCTTGTTTATCTTGTAGACTTCAGTATTGTTTATAAGGCTAAGAAGTACCCACACTAAGTGGAAAGTCAATCTGGATGTAAAAAAGCAATCGCAAAAAAAGAGAAATAATTGGATGTATGACAATGTATAAAGAAGAGAGGTAGGTAGGAGAATATCACTGAGGAGTATCGACTGTTGAATACTAGGTACTTTGTATAATGTGTCTTTAATATGTATAGAAACTCTGAAACATAGGGTCTTTTTAGATGCCATAACCCACTTTAAGCATTTTGTATGTGTGTATATTTGCTCTCTACCTACCTATCATCTCTTTATTTATCTAATTCACTTGTAAGTTGCTTGTATGTAACAATCTTTTCCCCCACTAGATGGAAGAAAAAGTAGAGACCCAGGGGCCAGACATGTGGCAACTCAGAATTTTTTGAAAGCAAAAGACATCACCTCTAGTAAATGTACACAATAAAGGAGTTTGATGAAAGGATAAAGGTTGACTTCTCAACACAAAGGGCAAGCTGTGGAATCAGGCCTCAGAAAGCCGAGGAAAGATAGCAACCAACACCTGGAGCTTCTTCAGAGACCATGGTTGGGCCCATTCAGCTCTAACTCTTTTGGTCCTGGACTTGGGATCTAGTTTCATGGGAGAGAGAGAATCCAGTTGGCTTAGCCTGAGGCATGTGCCCTTTCCTTGCCTAGGAGAAAGTGGAGCCCATCAAGTCTATAAGCAATAGAGGGTCAGTGGGTTGTTTTCTAAAGTGAAACTGAGGTGCTGTTGCAAAAAGAAAGGAGCATGAATAGCCAGCAGAGGAAACATCAGCTGACTACTCTCTCTGGCTTCTAGTTCCACGTTTGACTCCAGTTACCTGCGTGGACTGAAGTTGTTTCATTTCTCTAAGCCTTAGTTTATTTATTAGTTAAATGTCCTGGGTTTTACAGAGAACCAATAAAATAAATGAATTACAGGTCCACTGTTAGTATCAGCTTTTGTAAGGTGAATGAAAAGCATAGTATACTGTACATTATGAAATACCCTATTGTGATCTGATTCAGCATCTCATAATCAAGTGACAATATCTGTACATCAAAAAGTATGACTATGCATCCAAAGTGGGATAAATGAAGACCAAAAATAATCTTTTGTCAATATCTGCTGTTAGGACCTATTGCCAAATGAATTTGCTGCAAATACACAAAAAGAAACAAATGGACCCAAAATTTGGCTTTTAGAACTTTTTGGATTTCAAAACCATGATAAGGGATTTTGGATATGTACGGTTTTTATTATTCCAAGTTAATTTCTTCCTAGACATTAGCTCCCTGTCTTCCTAGTTGGCCTCTGGTTGTCTTTTTCCATTTATTTAGATCAATGAGGAAGAGCCCAACATGACTTCCATCATGTTTTAGAAACAAAGGGCTGCAGGATGAAGCACTGGAAAGCCAGAGTTCCACCAGAGGATCGCTCCCCTATGAATTTAGCTCTCATTTCTGGGTCAGCACCTGATAGTCATGACCCTGGAGGAGACCAGTGAATCATCCAGTCATGGGGTGTGCAGATGATTCAGCAAGATTGAAGTGGTGTCAGGAGTGCTTTTGGCAGAAGTTCTCTAAGGTGCTGATTACATAGCCAGTTACGCAACTGACCCTCAGGCCTGCATTGTGCTACATCCTGATTCTCACCCAAACTAAGCATGTGAGACAGGGCCCTCACCTGGCGCCACACGTGCTCCTGGGAGATATTGGGCCCTTGGAGCCCAGGGAAGTTGTTCCTGCTAAGACGGTTCTTTTTCCTTTCTTCAAAGGAGGGGAGATAAACTGGGAGCCAGTTCTGCATATAAAAAATTAATGGAAAATATATATTATGAAAAGCTATGCCTGGATTTCAATTTTTTCCCACTAAAATAAACTTGTACTTTAATTCCATTTTCTATGAACTTTTTGCAGTCTCCTCATATTTACCCTCTTAACAGTGTCTTGTTCTTAAATAAGGTCAGGGATAATTTAGGCGACCGGATGTGATTCCCATCTCCTGTCCTCTTGATATATTGTCAGCCATCATGATATAAGGGGAGGCTTATCTAGGCTGAATTAACTCCTGATGTTCAACAATTAGAGACTCAGAGAGAATAAGACTCTGTCCCCTGTTCTTGTGGGCAACATACTATGACTAGAAATCATGATTCGGATTCAAATCCCATCTCTGCTTCTAACTATGAACTTGGCCAAGACAGTTTGGTGGGAGTGAACTTTAATGATCTTTGAAGATGTGCTTTATGAACTCCTCTTCTTTCACTCTCCATACAACAGTTACCTATCGAATGCTTACTGTGTGCACTGTTTTAAGCATCGAAGAACCCAGTGTCTGCTCTTAGCTTATATTCTAGTGTGATAAAGCAGAAACCAAATCTTAAGAGGAAATAGGAAATAGTGGAGGTATAAGATGTTATTATGACTACAGTATAGGATTGTCAGAAAAATCATGACTCATTTTTGCATAGAAAAATACATCATGACTTTTCTGACAACCAAATAGATATGGTGGCCAGAGAAGAATCCATAGAGGGAGATGAGATTTGGAGAAAAACCCATTTTTTTAAAGCAATTTGTTGAATGTATGGATGAACAAAAACAAGTCAGTTATGGGAATATTTGGAGGAAGAATGTCCTAGAAAGAGGAAATGGCCAGTTTACTGAGTCCTGCGGAGAATGACCTCGGTGTGTTTGAACTCTGTAAAGGAGGCAATGGACTTGGAGCACAGCGAATAGACAGAAAGTCAGGAGTTACTGCATGTTGCAGATCAGTTAAGGAGTTGGGCTTTATTCTGAATGCCAGGGGAAACCACTGACAAAGGAAAATAATCTAATTTACACTTCAAAAATATTCTGGGCTAGGACCAGCAGTTAGCATAATGGCTATGTCACTGAACTCCCATGTAGCTAACCGCAATTTGAGGCCCGGACCAGGTGGCTCAAACTCACGCCGGGCGCGTGTGCATGTGTGCCCAAGATCCCGAGAGGAGAATGGATTGCGGTGTGGCCATCCCCTCTAGGGGGTGATTTCTCTCTTTCTATCTCTCTGTCTCTTTCTGTCTTTCTGGCAAGTGCATGTGCCCTATAGCAAAAACCTCTCAAAAAAAAAATTCTGGGCTAGTCATTGGTATGATGCTTGGGGTGATTGGATCGCACACGGCTGACAGAGTAGTTCGAGTCCTGGGCCTGGTGGCTTGAAAAACACACTGGGTGCATGTACAAAATCCTGACAGGAAAATGGGGGATTGCAGTATGGCCATCCTTCCTGGGGGTGTCTTTTAAAATGTTATCTTTACTTTCTTCCTCTTTCTCTGGCAAGCACATATTGCACATATGCCTTTAACAAATTAAAAAAATAAATATCATTCTATAATGTGACAGCACTCCCCCCCACCAGAATAGCTAAATAAAAAAGATAATACCAAGTGTCACGGAGAGCATGGAACAACTGAGACTGTCATGTACTGCTGGTAGGAGTACAGGTCGTATGACAAATTTGGGAACTGACTATGTCTATAAAATGGATATATGTACATTCCATGACCTCATCAACTTCATTCCTAGTTATGTACTCATCAGACAGGCATACACATGTTTGCCAAACAATATGCATAAGAATGCTCATAATAATCCCAAATGTGAAACCCCACAAATGCTCATTCATTGTCAGACAGATTTGTGAATTGTGGTGTAGTATAGTTTCAACACTCGAAGTAAAAAGACTGAACGATCTAATAACATAGGTGAATTCCGCAAACTTAATTTTGAGTAAAAAGCCAGTCCAAAGAGTTAAATTATTTAATCCCACTTATAAGAAGTTCAAAAACAGGAACAACGATGCTGAAGTGTTGGAAACCAGAGTAGTGGTTACCTCTGGAGCATCTGGTGACAAGAAGGGGTGTGAGGAGGCTTTCTGGGATCCTTTAATGTCTTGTGTCTTGATCTGGCTGCTGGGTACAAAAGTTTATTTGGTTACTTTCTAATTATCTCCTCTACTCCTGCTTACCCAGGCCAAATGGGCCTTGAGCCTGAAAAACAGTGAAGAATATGGGAGAATATTTGTGACTTGTCATTGTAGACAGTGTCTATTTCCATGTTTACTATCATAAATGTTTGTTTTTAAATTTTTTTAGAGAGAGATTTTTGTTATATAGTGTATGTACTCACTAGAGAGACAGAAAGCAAGAAATCACCCCTCATGGGGATGGCTACTCTGTAATCCCTTTTCCTCCATTCTTCTCTTGGGATTTTGTGCACACACACACACACAGACACAGGTGCCTGGTGTGAGTTTTAAGGCACTGGGTCCAGGACTCAAACCATGTTTGACTGAGAGAGAGTCCAGTGATGTAACCATTATACCATCTACTGGTTCCTTGTAATTTTCTTAAGAGTGTTGGGCAAATGCTATACACTTATTTTGTAAGCGTAGGACTTTGTAGCTTAGCAGCCAGCCCAAAGTTTCAAGCCTAGTACAGGGAGTACTGGACTTCCCTGGTTCTTCCCAGGTTCCCAGGCCTCTTCACAAGGCCTACTGGTATTTCTACTTCTGCACACTGTCTCTCTGGATTGGAACAACTGCTCTTCAAACTCCATCTAGTTCCATGACTCAGAATGTGCATTTAAGAACTTGAATCTTGAATAAAATACCAAAAAAAACCCTCAATATTTTGACCATTGTTTATATTTATACAGTCATATTATGGATTCTTTTTTGGGGGGGGAAGCAATAGTTTTTGACCAAGGAGATAAAAATATTATAAGTTAAAGAAAAAAAAAAACACAAAAGAAACAGGCCAGAGATCCATTAAACTCTGAGTGGGATGAACAATGACTTTCACTGTCAGTTTTTCTCAGCCCCACTACATGGACATATGGAATTGTGTGTGACACATTTTTGCTCTAACCACAGAATTTCATGAATTTTCAGTTACTGAATAATAAAATAAATCATTACTCCAGATGAAAAGATGGGTGTAATTTTGAGGGGAAAAGTATTTCCTTAAAAAAAAAAAAAGTATTTCCTTGAAAACTATTTGAGAAACTAAGGTCTTGGCCACTTCCCAGGCACCGAGACCATATGGGATAAGTATCTTGTGCCTTAGGCATTACAGAGCAGATCATGGTGTTCCCATAGGGTGGGGGTTGCTGGCAAAGGGTCTGCAGTCTATTCAGACTCTGCTTCTATTTTTCTGTTCAGTCTCTATTTTCATATTTCTGTATATCTGTTTATATCTTTTATTTGTCATCTTCATCCTCTATTCATCTATCAACCTATCTATTAGCTATAGCTAATAGCAAAGCATTTTTTGTTAATAGGAAAATAAGTGATCTCTTTTTAACTAGTTTAAGAGAACAGGGAGTGTTGGGGTGGCAAGAAAAATTTTATTGACTGAATGCTTATTGGGTAGGCCCTCTATTCTATTTTATTTGTTTTCTAATTAAGGCAAAATTATTTATTTTTCTAGATGTAAAATTTGTCATGGGTCTGGAAATGGAGTCAGAGTTCTTTGAAGGGGGAAACCATTGAAGGAATTTAAGCAAGGAAGAGACCTGGCCAGGTTCATAAATGGGTTTACCCCCTTTCCATCTCTGCTAGAATTGCTCCTCCAAACCACACTCCTGACAGCAGGGGAACAGTGAGCTAACAGAGGAGAGAATGAAGCCAGAGAGAGCTGTTAAGTGCCTTTTGTTTTTAAATTATTCCATTTAACTACTTATCTCTCTCTCTCTCATCTTATTTATTCATTTAAATTTGACCAGAGAAACAGAATAGAGAGAGGGAAAGTGAGAAAGCAAGCCTCCAGGTCTGGGACTTGAACTGTGATGGCCAGGTGGGTGTCCAGTGCCCTTAACCACCATGCACCTAGTGGCCCAAGTGTCTTCTTATATAGTCTGGGTTGCTAGACACCAGGATGGCGTCTCATCATCACTGCTGGTGAGTGGGGCACAAGGACCAGTCTCCCCTGTCCTCTGTGTTGAACGAAGGGTGTGAAGACCTGTATGTGGATACATTCCTGTCATGGGTATCTAGAATGAGGGAGAAGAGGAGAGGGTGGGAGACGAGAATAACATGGTCCCAACCTGCCTTGTGAAGGAGTTGCTGGGTGAAGGAGCTGGCACAAAGTAGCCAGCATTTGGACACTTTCATCCCTTTGCATATTCCCTTTTACAGGGGGCGAAATGAAGACCCAGAGAAGGGGAGGGAGGAATAATTATCACGAGTTATTGAGTGCTGACTACCTGATGCTCAGGACCTCTTTCAATCCTTGTGGCAATCTTTTGAAGACTGTGTTAGTTTTCTATGGCTACTGTGACAAATTACCACAAATTGGGTGGCCTAAGATAAGTTTGTCGTCTCGAAGGGTGTGAAGACCTGTATGTGGATACATTCCTGTCATGGGTATCTAGAATGAGGGAGAAGAGGAGAGGGTGGGAGACGAGAATAACATGGTCCCAACCTGCCTTGTGAAGGAGTTGCTGGGTGAAGGAGCTGGCACAAAGTAGCCAGCATTTGGACACTTTCATCCCTTTGCATATTCCCTTTTACAGGGGGCGAAATGAAGACCCAGAGAAGGGGAGGGAGGAATAATTATCACGAGTTATTGAGTGCTGACTACCTGATGCTCAGGACCTCTTTCAATCCTTGTGGCAATCTTTTGAAGACTGTGTTAGTTTTCTATGGCTACTGTGACAAATTACCACAAATTGGGTGGCCTAAGATAAGTTTGTCGTCTCACAGTTCTGGAGGCCAAAAGTCCAAAATCAAGGCCTTGGCAGGACCACATTCCCTCCAAAGACTCTAGGGGAGAAGTTCCCCTGCCTCTACCACCTTCTGGTGGCTTCAAGCATTCCTTGGCTGTGGGCCACAGGACTCCAGTCTCTGCTTCAGTCTTCATGTGCTCTTCTCTGTGTCTCAAAGCTTCCCAGCCTTTCTCTTATAAGGACGCTTCTCATCAGATTGAGAGTCCACTCAAGTAATCCAGAATGGTCTCATCTTTGAGATCCTTTACATAGTTACATCCACAAAGACACTTTTTCCAAATACAGTTATATCTTTTGAGAGGGCATTGTTTAACCCAATACAGGTGGAATTAGGATCATCATTGCTTTTACCAAGAAGGATACTGAAGCTCAGTTAGGTGAAGAGCCCTCCCCAAGGCTACGCAGCCAGCAGATGGCAGAGGTGGGCTCCATAGCCCCTGTTCTTTGTAGTACACTATATTTAATAACAAAAACAAAAACACAGCTAACCACCGACAGCACTTACATATTTCAATTAAATGAATCCTCTCAAGAAAGAGGCAGAATTTTCATAATTTCTCCTTTGGAGATGAGAAAACAGAAGAACAGAGAAGCTGATTAATTTCCACAGGGCCACACAGCCAAAGAGCAAAGCCAGGGTTGAAACCCAGGCATTTCAGCTCAGAGTCTATTATCGCATCTACTCTGAGACACTGCCTGCCTGTACAGATACAAACCTTGTTAGAGATGTTTTCAGTAGTGGCTGGTGAGTTTTAAAAGGTGGTTCCGGAGAATGGGCCCCTAAGATCTAATGGGAGAGACAGACTGTGGGCAAGATTACAACAGCAAGGGACTCCAGGGGTACCTGGAGCAGAAGGCCTCCATACCAGCCTCAGGACTGGCACCTCCTGGTGGGGAGGGTGATCAAAGCCCCCTACCTTGTGCTGATGGACAGCCATCTTATGGGTTGACCAGGCTCAAAACTGCCCTCTATCTCCTCCTTGCTGCCCCCTCTCCCTCTCTTTAGTGGCACAGTCAGTCAATTGGATTAAATTAGTGACCCTGCGGATTCTGCCTCTTTGTTTCATGACCCCTTCCCCCAATCTTTGTTGTTACTGTTAGTGACCATGGCTCATCATTCTTCCCCAGAGGACAAGAAGGGCCTCCTCTCTCACCTCTAGAGTTTTCCATCCTTCCATCAAGGAGAAAACAGTAGACCGTATTAGCAGTGCCCTTGGACTTGTATCTTTTGTGCAGTGTAGAAGAAAACAGACCCAGTTCTGTGCCTCCAGCACTCACCTAGATATAGAACCCCTGTGCCTTACTCAAGGCCATGAACCGTTCAGTGTGCACCTCCCCACCCCAAAGCCATTCTGTGAACACACCATCCTCTTCATGCTGGGACTGTCCTTTATTCAAGCATTTAGCATGTGACAGACCTCAAAAAGCTATAGACGGGTGCTGGACTCCCACATGGCCAGCTGTGGTTCAACTCCGGGACCTGGAAGGTTGCTTTCTCACTTTTTCTTTCTTTCGTGCTCTCTCTCTCTCTCTCCTTCTCTCTCTGTTCCTCTCTGGTCAAATTTAATTAAATAAAGCTAAATAAAATAATACTTAAAAAAAACCTATGGGAAATGGAATGAAAGTATACATTTATTTTTATACAAAAAGTCTTTGACATTCATAAACAGTTTTTCATAACAGCCATTTTCCATGAACTTGTTGAAGGCCTGTTGAGTGCCTACTCTGTGTCAACACCAGGGAAACAGGAGCAAGGCAGGCCTGTTCTCCATCCCTGTGGACTTTCTACTGGGGGGTGAGGGTGTCAACTAGATAAATTCAGGAGACAAAAAACAACACGATGATCATAATAAAGGCTTGATGATTGGAGGACATAGAAGCATTGAAAATGATTATAGATTCTGAGACAATATGGGAGGAGGGCGGGAGAAGGGGGAGAGTGTAAGGAAGGAAATTAAGGAGGAAAATAGAGAGGCAGGACATTTAGGGGACACAGAAGTGGGTTATTATCTGTTGAGGACAATGTGTTTTGTATCCTCAAATGAACTGGTGTGAAGTATACTCGGCTTGGGTAAATTCACCTTACAAGTAAAGTGCTGTATAGTGATTAAAGGTATTTTAAAAATTAAAAAAAATTATTTATTTAAATTTACATGTGATCACTGTGTATGTTTATAAAATGTTCTGTATTTGTATTCATTCACTGTACATCATTACAGTATACAAAATGAAATTTCAATGTACTTAAAAAAGAGTTTGAAGAGAAGAAACAAAGGGTGAGAGAGAATAACAGCAGGTGAAATGGGAGCTACTTTACGTAGGGTGATTCAGACAGGGTGCTCAGGAAGGGGTGCTGGAAGGTTGGTAGAAAAGCCTGCAGTGTAGTTGCTGCGCAGAGTAAATGGGCACTGTTAGCTGTTAGCACGCATTTTCGAAGGCTAATTGTCACACTCATGTGCTAAGACATTGTGATCTCAGTCCCAGATGGAGAACAGAATGGTCTGAGCGCACTCAAGTCCAGTAGGTTCTTAGTTTTGCCCTGCAGATAAGTAAGCCAAATACACCCAAATCCAAAGTGGGAATTAATTCAGTTTTCTTCTCCAATGCTCCACAAAAGAGAAATGTCCCAAAGGCACTGCTAATGAATTCTATTGCTTTTCTTCTTGGTCTTATCTTCAGCCTAAAGGAAGGTTTGGTTTTGCAGTTGCCCTGAGGTGGCCCTTTTGTCTCTGAATGTGGAAAGGGTTGAAGGGTCTTTTGGGGAAACTGCAAAGACAGCCTCTATTTTGAATAGGACAGACCTCCATGCTTGTGTCTTCCTAACTTACACACACCTCGGATTCCTGAATCCCTGTCTGCAACCTCAAAGCCCTATTTTCTGGACCATTGACTCATTATGGGAGGGTTACTGGGGAATTCTGGATCACACACTCTGGCATGCTAATTAAATCAAGCAAGTGAGATGAAGAGGAAAAGAGACTCATGGCTATCTTTAGGGGAAACAAAAACCAAATTCCCCACATGATGGGAATGACATGGCATTTGAAAGGGAGCCTAGAATTCCTATACGATTGCGTGAGAGCTGACATTTTAGAAACCAGACACCCCCGTCAGCCCCCTCTGCACTGGATGCTGCTTTAATGTGCAGTGTCTCACATCACCCGAAGGCTGATGTTGGGAAGATGGAGAACAGGACCTTGTGAGTGACATTGTGCTAACAGAGTGGTTCTCGTAGGGCATTTCTTGTTGCCTGACCCTGGGCTTCTTAGGAACCCTAATTCCTTCTTGATTGATACTTTGCATTTGTAATTAAAGTTAGGAACAAGATGATGAGACATTTGTGGAAAAATGGAACTAAACTGAGTTTATCTGGGGCAAAAAATTTTGAAATCCATGCACAGTGTTTTCATAATATGCATTTTCCATGAACTTCAAAAAAATTTTTTTAAGTTTCTTTCTCTCTCTCTCTCTCTCTTCCTTCCTTCCTTCCTTCCTTCCTTCCTTCCTTCCTTTCTTTTCTTTTCTT
>NW_006160057.1:3057201-3078629 GCF_000334495.1 Tupaia belangeri chinensis
TTCTTTCTTTCTTTCTTTCTTTCTTTCTTTCTTTCTTTCTTTCTTTCTTTCATGAGAGAAGCACTCTCAATGGAGTCCTGATGCCAGAATCCACCCCCAGTTTCAGCCAACCGCAGATCATGGGCGTGTGTGTGCCTGGTATACTCAAGGAGGTCTCTGGACCTGAACTCTGAACCTTCCCTTGTGGGTCAGCCTCACAGAGCATGGTGTTTGACTGCTGCTCCACAGTCTGGCTCCTCCATGAACCTTTTGGAGACCCTGCATGTTTGGTGAATGTTGCTCACATTAGACTTTTGGAAAGTGCTAGGAAGCTGTCTTATATACACTGGCTTTTAGCCCTTGGGATCTGTTAATATTTGCTAGTCCTGGGCAAGCCCTATAGCACAGCAGTTAAGGGATGTACAAAGAAAGCTGGATCCCACATGGCTGACCACAGTTCCAGTCCCAGCCCAGCAGCTTGAAAAACATGCCAGGCATGTGTGCATCCATGCTCAAAATATTGAAGGGTTGGAGAAATGAATGGAAAGGGATTACAGTGTGATCATGACCCTTTGGGTGTGGGTTTCTCTCTCTCTCTCTGGCAAGCAAATGTACTTTCTTTTGCGATGGAAAAACGTGCTAATTCCTGTGACATAAGTTAGTTTCAGTCCATGTTTTGAGTGTCTTCTCAGTGCAAACCCCCCACCCCTGCTAGGAGAGAGAATACAAAGGTGAAAGATATGGTCCCCACCTACTAGTTGCCCCTCATGAGATGGGGAAGATGAGGGTGAGTGATGTCAGGGTGACCCAGAGTAGTAGATGGAGTGGGAGCATGGCTTACCAAGAATGCCTTACTGGAAGGGATGGTCAGTACTAAGTCAAATAGTGCCTTCTCCTATATTTGTGCCCATCTGGAACATCAGAATGTAACCTTGGGACCAGCAGTTGGCGTAATGACTACATCACTGGACTCCCGTGTAGTCAACTGTGGTTCAAGTCCTAGACCTGGTGGCTTAAACTCATGCCGGGCACCTGTGTGTGCATGCCCAAGATCCTGAGCGAGAATGGTGAAGAGATTGTGGTGTGGCCAAGCCCATCTCCATCTGGGGGGGGGGGCTGATTTCTCACTTTCCGTCTCTCTGTCGAGCATATGTGCTTTATAGCAAAACCTCAAAAAAAAATGAACATAAACTTATTTGGAAACAGTCTTTGCAGATGTAATTAAGGCTAGGAACAGGGTGAGGCAATACTGGACTAGAATGGACCCTAAAGCCAATAAGAATGTTCTCACAAAGGAGATGACATAGAAGACTGCATAAAGATGGAGGCAGAGGCTAGAGCAACCCAGCTGTGAGCCAAGCAAGGGCAAGGGCTACTGGAATGGCCAGAGGTGAGGAAGATGCAAGGAAGGATCTTCCCTAGAGCCTCTGGATGGTGTGGCCCTGCCTACCCTGGGCTTCAAAGTATGATAAATTACTCTCTCTCTCTCTCTTTTGGCTAGAGGATGCATGTGCTTGCCAGAGAGACAGATAGAGGAAGAGAGAAATGGTTATGCTGCAATCTCTTCTCTACTTATCCCCCCACGGGGGACTTGGGACACACACATACATGCACTCAGTGCATTTCTCAAGCTACTGGATCCAGGATTCTTACAGCACGATCAGCCATATGGCCAATAAGGCCATGGAGATGGCCCACCCTAATTTTTGTTTTATTTATTTATTTTTTAAGGTTTTTGCTATAGGGTACATGAGCTCACTAGAGAGAAAAAATGAGAAATCTCCTCCCCCCCCCCAGGGGGAAGGCCATGCTGCAATGCCTTCTCCTTAATTCTTGGGATTTGGGGCATGCACACATATATTCCCTGTGTGATTTTTAAGCCAACATATCTGGGACTTGAACTGTAATCAGTCATCATCAGCCATGTGGGAGTCCAGTGCCTCAACCACCATGCTACCTACTGCCCCCCGATTCCTGCTGCTTTAAGCCACCAAGTTTGTAGTACTTTGTAACAACAACAAAAGGAAACAAATATAGTATCTAAGTGTCTGAGACCAGTCCTTAACTATGGCCATCAGAGTCTTGTCACCTGCTTTCCTGCTCACTTTTTTGTTTGAACACATCAGTCTGAGAAAACTCCATTGCACTGTGAGATTCCTGGTGGCAGGAGCTTCCTTCTCATTCTTGCTCACCTGTGATTTCCACATTAGCAAGATATCATAGGGGTTTCCAGTCAGGAATTGCTGAATGCTGGGGCCAGCAGGTGGTGTGCTGGTTAATATGTTGGGACTCTTGCATAGCTGACCATGGTTCAAGTCCCAAACCTGGTGGCTTGAAAAATCATGTTGGGTGCATGTGTGTGCATGCCTAAAATCCCAGGAGGAGAACGGAGGAGAAGGGAATGAGGTGTGGCTATCACCCGTGGGGGGTGATTTCCCACTTTCTCTCTCACTGTTTCACTGTTTCTGGCAAGTGCACATACCCTATGGCAAAAACCTTAAACAAAATGAGGTGTTCCCTGCATGAGTAACTGAGTGTGTGAATGAGCTGATAAATGAATGAGTAGTTCAGTAATACTGCCAGGGGTGGGCCAGTCTGCAAGCTGCAGGACACGGGTCCTCAAGTATGAAAAGCCATGGCAACTGGGGTGGAGGGGACAGTCTCTGGTCAATTGCTGCCCCCTGGTCAACATGGATATTTAGGGAATTTTTTGACTGAAAATGTGCAGACTAGCCAGGATTAAGGACAGAGGCTAGGGTGAGTGGGAAGACAGAGAAGGGAACTTAGTGTCCAGTGCCAAGTCTACGTTAGACACGGAGCAGTGTCCACTAATGTACATTATGTTTCTTGTCCTTGACACAACTCCTCAGGGAGATAAAAACAAAACAAAACAAAAACTCCCTAGTTTTCCAGATGTGGAAGCTGAGGCTCCGAGGAATGACAGAATTGTTAAAAGCTGTGTTGCCAGTGAGTGGCAGAACCTGCTCTTTAAGCTCAGGTCTGTTTCTCTCTTAAATTTGAGTCCTCTGCAATAGGAAGGAATCCTTTGGCTCATAAGCAATTGTTGGGAAAGGAAGCTAGTGGGGGGGTCCCTGGGGCTGAAGAAGGCTTTTATGCCCTCTGAGTCTGGATGAGAGGAGAGGAGAATTCTCTGGAAAATAACGCAAGAAGATGGCACATTTGCAGATTCCTGGGGATCCGGACCATCTGAAGGCTGTCAGCTATGTGCTTTGGGCTGGCCTTGAATACGGTTCCTGAGGGGAAAACCAATGTCATTTCCTTCCTACCATATTTTGTATGACTCCAGTCTGTATCTTTGATTGTTCTCAGAGCTGCAGTGTTAGACACCACCTGGGTTTCTACCTTACGAAAACCCCAGCCTGATAAAGCCCTTGTTTTTATCCAGAACAGCCTAGACATTGCAATGGTGTTTATGGCCCATTCACTCCTGCATCCACTCGTTCATTCTGAAACATGTGACCGTCATCTCCCAACCAAGGGCTGACTGAGCATGGCTTTGGGCTTTAAAGGGACAGGGACAGTCTGTACTTCTTACGAGTTCTTGTTCCAACTGGATTCAAGATGCCCTCTTGGTACTGCAATTCAAGATGCCCATTGGTGCCGAAAGGCTAGAATCAAGGGAGCAGAGGGGACAGAGACTGGGAAGAAAATTTGGAGAAGGCTCCACAGAGGTACAGGGTGAGTAACAGTTCACCGGGCAGGAGAAACAGCATGTGCAAAGGCACAGAGGAATGGTTTACAGGGTATATTGGAGCTTGGGAGAGACCAAACATCATGAACAGGGTTTAAGTAAAACCAGTCATAGTCCTTGGCTTCTGGGACATTATAGGTTTTTGTTAAATGTGCTGAAGGTACTTTGAAACTTTGGTTTTAAGAGGTGGATACTTGGGCCTAGCCTTAATGGTGCTCTGAGGAATTACTGAACTGCACTGCTGGAAGCCACATGGCCAACCATGGGTTTGGATCCCCATCATGGTGGACCTGAAATAAACTGGATGTGAGTGCGGGTGTGCCCAAGATCCTGAGGAGTTGGATGGCTGGGAGAAGGTGATCATGGCTTGACCAGAGCCTGTTGAGGTTACTTCTCTCTCCTGCCCTCTCTCACATGCACACATATGTTCTTTATCATAAATAATAATAAACAACTTTTTTAAAAAAAGAGATGGCTACTTAGGACTTTGTGTTACTTGTCAAAAAGTGGATATACACCAGGGTAAGGCAGGATCATAAGGAGGGAACCATTTGGAGGGAGGGCAGAGATTCCAGACCTGGGAGTTCATTTTTGCAGCCACTGCTGCTCATGGACAGAGAATCTGGAAGGACCTGAAGGGGGTGAGGCTAGAATTCCAGTGCTTGTATCCTGCTGAGACCATGCGGCTCTGCCAGGAGACTGCCAGGAATGAAATCTGGCTGGTCATGTCTTCTCCAGTCTTGTGGTGACTTCAGGACAGCCAGGCCTTCTACAAGATGCCTTCTGGGAATTGCGGTTGGGGTGGTGGTGTCCAGTGTAGAAGACTAGTAGCCTTCGAGTCCAGCTCTCCACTCCCCACTTCCCCTGACTGGTCCTCCACTCCTTTGCTGTTTTCTCTGCTGACTCCTACCTCTGCTATATATATATATATACATATATATATATATGTGTGTAGCACATGTGCTCACCAGAGAGAGAGACACAGTGCAAAATCGCCACCCCCACCCTAGGGGTGACGGCCATGCTACAATCCCTTTTCCTCCACTCTCCTCTGGGGATTTTGGGCACTCTTGCACATGTGCCTGGCATGTTTGAAGCCACCGGGTCCAGGACTTGAACTGCAGTATACTACATGGGAGTCCAGTGATGTAACTATTACATCATCTGATGGTCACCCCCCCCTGCTGTTTTATATTGGGATGAGCGTTTGATAATTTTGTTGGTGTTTTCTTGCTTAATCCTTGTTTTGTTTCATTTTTCCTATTCCCTTGTTGGCAATTGTGATGATTAGTTGGGCCAGTTGACTTTTTTTTTTTTTTTTCACTTGTAATGTTCAGTTTAGCTGTTGCTGGCTAAATATATTCTGACCTTAGCTATGGACTGTGACTCTCTACTCAGCCAGAGACACCAATGAAGGCTCATGCCCAAACCACATCTCTTTATCTGTTTGGACTGAGATTATGCTTGGCAGATTGGGAAAGGTCCCTCATACCCTGAGGCTGTTCTGCAGCCTAATTCAGATAACATGTTTGGGCCCCTGGATGCCCAGTGTGGCTGCATTCCAACGGGCACACCAAGCTGGCCTGCGATGTGCTTCTCCATATGTTTGGGCCTAGTGCCATCTTTCTCTGTAAATCCCTGCAAGCAATTTAATTCTTCAGTACCCCCGGAGGATTGGATAGGCTTTGAGTAGTCTCAGACCCTGGGCACTTACTAAGTATTGGACTGAGAGAAAAGACAGAGTCAAGACGCTAGCAAGGTATTCCGATAGAGGAATTTTTGAGGACACAGAAGGAGATTACAGCTGGAAAGACTCCCAATTCTAATTCTAGGCAAATAGAGACCTCTGGATAAAGTCCTTCAGCCTCCAGGCTTGACTGAGGTAGGCCATGACACTTCATACCCCACCCAAGCTTGCCCAGCCTAGTTCAGAATGGTAAAGAAAGAAGGAAAGAGGAAAGGGCCGAATAATCCTCGGCAGATGATCTGGGCACTTAAACTGGTGCCTACATAGACTTCTTTCTGAGTTTAAAATGGAGATTCCAGAGACAATGTACATACAACCTCCTTATTCATTTACTAACTCTTTAACTCATTCATCATGTGCTTACACATGGAGGCCAACCCCAGAAATGCAGAGGAGGACAGAGCAGATACAAGTAGCCTAGAGGGGTAGACAACCACCAAGTAGTTACAAATAGGATGAGAGTCTCAAAGGGGAAGTACAGGGGATGGCGGGGGGCACCTCATGGGAGAGCTGCTCTAAGCTGGGGTGGGGTGGATGGAAACGCCTGGGAAGGATGCAGTGACATAACCCAGTGTGTGAGGTATACATTGAAAGTATGTTAGGTGAAGAGGTGAGAGAGGTGGCATCAGGTAGCAGTAACTGCATATGCAAAGGCCCCCAGGCAGGAGAGAGGAGGGTGTAAACTGGCCAAAGATGGCTGCAGCAGGAACATCTGCAGGAAGTGGGGAGAGGTGAAAGATGAGGCCAGAGAGAGACACATGCTGGATCACAGAAGGCTCAAGAGGCTACACGAAGGACTGGGGGCTTCACACTTTACACAAAGCATTCTGGGAAGCCCTGGAATAATTTTAAGCAGTAGAGTAACATAATATGATTTGTGTTTTTAAAAGATTACTCTGGATCAGAGGGGTGGGGTGGAAGCAGGGGGTCCATTTAGGAGGCTGGCTGGGGATGAGGATGGTGTGTACTTGGAGAAGCAGAGTGCAGAGACGGACTGGAGGTACTTGTGATCTGTTTCAGGGATGTTGCTGACAGGACCCGCTGATGGATTGGATGAAGGGTGGTCAGGGAAGGCATCTGTGGGCAGAGTCCTGCGGGAGGCGAGAGAGGGAGCCGTGTGGGCATGATCACAATCTGAGGCATGTGTTTTCAGGTGCGGGCACAGTAAGCGTACACACACAGAGTGGGGACTTGCTGGGGATGTGTGAGCCAAGGGCAATGTGGCCAATGTGGTGGCAGACGAGGCCATGAGATGAGAGGTTTCAGCTGGTGGAGGAATCTCACAGGTCTCTGAAAGATCTGAGTGAGCTGGGAAGGCTTTAAGAAATTTTAAACAGATGCTTCTGGCCCAACAAAAAGCCAGAATCCACGTGCATCTGAGGTGGACTATCCCTGCCCCTTTAACAGGAAAAAGCCTCTGCCCCAAACCCCTCCTTCGGGCCCAACACCCAGCGAAAAGCCAGGTAGAGTAGTCTCTGTCTTCTTTCTGTTTCTGTCTCTCCTTCTCCTTTCCTCTTGAAATTTTTCTTTCTTATATACATGTTTTTTTGTTTTTTTATTTTTAAATTCTGTCAGTACTGTCTCTTGCCTCTGACCTCTTTCTCTCGCTAATTTCAGAATCCATGTGCATCTGAGGTGGGCTTTTGCTGCCCCACACTGCACGGTTCTGATTTTTTTTTTTTTCCTTTTTTTTTAAAATAATTTTTTCCCCTTTTCATTGTTTTGGATTTTTGTTTGTTTGTTTTTGTCTTTTTCCCTTTATTTCTTTTACCTGACTTTCTCACCTTGCTCCTCACCTCCCACACCGTGAATGTCTAGGCAGGTCTAGGTGCACAGTAGCAAAGCATCTGAATACTTTAAGTCCTACAGCTCAGCCCATGTGTTCCTATTACCTTGAAACTAGGAGGCCTTTGTAATATCCGGTTTCATTGGCAGAAGTGCAGGTTGCTTGGTGAGGATCAGGGAAACGGTAGCAAAGAAAAATTGCGGGCTATCTCCTTCTGCACGCCTCTAACACTCAAAATTAACTCCAGGAATGTAGGAAGTAATGTATAAACCATCAGATGACCAGAAACCACCACTGCAGAGGCACAAAAAATATGGTAAATCAAGAAAATATCTCTCCCCCATAGTCGACCGTGGTTCGTGTCCCGGACCCGGTGGCTTAAAACTCACGCCGGGTGCGTGTGTGTGCGTGCCCAAGATCCCGAGAGGAGAATGGAGGAGAAGGGATTGCGGCGTGACCATCCCCCCTGGGGGGTGATTTCTCACTGTCAAAAAAATTCTATGTGTCTCTCTCTCTGTCTGGCGAGCGCCCGCGCCCTATGGTGAAAATCTCTCAAAAAAAAAAAAAAAAAAAGAAAAAAAGAAAATATCTCTCCCCCAAAGGGAAAGAACAGCCTTTCATCATCCATAGACAGTACAATAGAACTCTTGAAAACGTCAGATAAAGGTTTTAGGATATTCATAGTGACAAAGCTAACAGAGATGCAAGAGAAGAGAGATAATGAACTCCAGAAGATACAGGAGAAAAGAGATAATGAGTTCCAAGAGGTAAGGAAGTTTTTCCATGATCTGAAAGAGGAAATACATACCATAAAAAAGAATCAAATGAAGTTGTTAGACTTGAAGGTTATAATTCAGGAAATAAAAACCTCCCTTGAAAGTATTAAAAGCAGATTAGATCATGCAGAAGATCGAATCTCAGATGTAGAAAACAGAACCTCTGACCTAGAAAAATTCACCAAAAGACTGAGAAAATAATCCCCACAAAGTGAGAATAATCCCCCCAAAATGAGTAATACTAGATACCATTAGATGCCCAAACATCTGGATAATTGGTATGTCAGAAGGTGAAGAAGCTACTCAGGGCATTGAAAATCTATTACATGAAATCCTGGAGAAAACCTTCCAAACCTAGAGAGGCATTCAAATATCCAGACCCAAGAAATACAAAGGACTCCACATAGAATCAATCCAAGAAGATCTTCTCCAAGGCACATCATAGCCAGATTGATCAAAACCACGAACAGAGATATAATACTAATATTGGCAAGAGAAAACATCAAGTTACTTTCAAAGGGTGCCCTATCAGGCTAACATCAACCTCTCCTTGAAAACAATGCAAGCAAGGAAAGAATGGGAAAAATATATTCAAAGTGTTAAGTGATAAACAATTTCAACCAAAAATACTGTATCCGGCAAGATTATCCTTCATGTGGGAAGAAAAGATAAAAACATTCTCAGATAAACAAAACCTGAAAGAATTTACCAACACCAGACCAGCATTTTGAGAAGTTCTGAAGGGAGTACTATACCAGGAAAACTGAAGACAGACAAGTAAGAGAACAACAACAAAAGAAAGGCCAACTTAACGGTAGAGACAAGTTCTGAAATATCAGTAATAATGTTGAATGTTAATGGAAACGTCAGACCACAGTAACCCCACGAATTCAACAAAAGAGAGATTACATGAGACTGAACTGGTGAAATAGAATTCTATGACTTTTTTCTAAAACATTACTGATTTTCTTCCATGCTTTGTCTTCCAGATTTAAGGATTTTGTTGTTTTGAGTGTTGGTTTCAGCAATTTGTTAAAGAATTTTTTAAATTGAAACATAAACTTTTCCCCATTCCTTGACCCCTTTGCAATTGGAAAATCCTTGTGAGCATTCTTATTTTGTGGCAGAATGGTTATTTGCATAAGTTCAATAATAAAATAGTATCTGTTGCCTTGCATCAGAAATTGAATTCTTATAGGGCTTTGTGCAAATAATAGACCAAATTGAGATTAACCTATTTTTTTTTTTTTTTTTCAAATAAGTTAGTTTATACCTCTCTTTAGTAAAAGGGGGAATGGAGAAAGAGGAAAAAAATGTTTCAGAAGAAAATTACAGTGCACTTGTCACTAGATTCTAGATTTGTCCGTTCTTTAAGATCTTTTGTGAATCAATAAAATGTGAAAAAAAAAAGTTTAGTATGGAAGGGAGGGAGGGGAAAGAGGAAGAAAAAAACAGGTAAAAGTATGCTTAATTAACTGAGAAGCTGTTTGCTGATGATAATGTATATAGTAATATCCTTGTCTTGACTGACATGTATGGTTTTTTAATTGGAAAAAGAAATGTATACTGTAAAGACATGATAAAATGTAAAATAAATAAATAAATAAATAAACTGGAAACAGACAGATGACCTATGCGGGCTTAGGTTTATGTTTTTAAAGTATCACACAGGCTGCTGTGTTGAGAAGAGATTCGGGCATCGAGGTGAAAGCAGAGAGACCAATAACAAAACTATTGCATCAGCTTAGATGAGAAAATGGCAGCTCGGGCTTGAGTTGGTGCTGTGAATGGCCGACCATAGTTGGGCTCCGGAAATATTTGGAACAAAGGGAGTTGATTTTGAGAGCAAGAGAGGAATCCCGAGTAGTCCCAGGCTGTAGGCCTGAGGAAGCAGAGGAAATGAACATTCCCTCCCAGGGTGGGGAAGCCTGAGGGCAGCACGTTGGTGGTAGGTGTGATCTTACATGCTGGCTTTGAGCTATCTATTTGCCATCAAAATGGTGATGCAGAGCAGGTCATTGAGTCTGAAATTGGATAAAACTGGGAAATCAGCAGTGTTTGGTGGTCTTCATGTTTGTGGACTGGGTGAGCTCACACATCTGGGAGTGAGCATAGATATAAGAGGGGTCTATGGACTGAGCCCTGAGTCATCACCATTGAGTCAGGAAAACGAGATGAGAATGAACTGCAGGGAGAAGCGAGAGTGAGTGGTTCCACAGAGGTGGGCGGGAGGTATTTTGGGAGGGAAGGAGGGCCAGTGGTGTCACATGCTGCTGGTTGGGTGGGATGTAAAGTGAACGTGGACCACTGGTTTGGGTACTGGAATGTTTATGGGTGACTTTTCCAAGTACAATTCCAGGGAGGAGTGGGATTGAGAGCCTGGATAGAGAGGGTTTGAAGAGAAGAGGCCGGAGTAAGGTGCCAGCCAACAGCTGCCAGACAGATGCAGGCTGAGGCGCAGGGGCTAGCTCTCCACCAGGGTCTCTAGGCCTCAGCTGAGTGGTCTGGGGAGGAGTACAGAACTTCAGACCTGAGCAAGAGGCCCTGAAGTATAAAAAATACAAACTGGGGAGAAAGGGCAAGTCTGGAATGTGGACCTGGAGAGCTGGATGGGGAGGGAGACTACAGCTTGGCGATCACTCTGTGCCAGGTTCAGGGCAGCAAAGCCCCTTCCAGATGCTTCCATGGGTGGGAAGAGGACTTTGTCTACACCCTCGGACAGGGCTGGCCAGGACAGGGTGGAATGGAGCCCACCACAAAGATCTCCATGCCCACCGCTGAACACAGCAGTGGTGCTCAAGACTCTCCGCACCTTGCAACCATTTGGGAAGCTTTTCAAAAATGGAGTTCTGGGTCAGCAAGTAGCGTGGTGGTTAAGGCACTGGATTCCCACATGGGAGACGATGGTTCCAGTCTCAGAACTGGCAGCTTGAAAAATCACACTGGGTACATGTGGATGTGTGCCCCAAATCCTAGGAATGGAGAAGGGACTGTGGTATGGCCATCCCCCCTGAGGGGGGGTTGATTTCTCACTTTCCCTCTCACTGTCTCTGTGTCTCTCTTCAGTGAGTGCACACGTCCTATTGCAAAACAAAAAGAAAACTGCCAAAATACAGAGTTCTGGGTCCTTGCCTTGAAGACCCCCCACCTGTGTTGAATGGACATGGCCCTGTTCCAAACACCTCCTCACATGACTGCCACAGGCAGGCAGTGCTCAGAGCCCTGCTCTGTACTTCAGCTTATTCCTGAGCCTGGGGCTGAGCTGGGGAGGGAGGCGCTTTGAGATCAAGGGGGCTATAGGGGCAGTCAGACCTGGCATCTGGAGGGCAGCGGTTGCTGAAATCTCTGAAGAAATTGGTTGGTTTTCTCCAGAAGAACAAATTTTATAACATTTACCAAAATGAAAATCCTGATTAACCCTGTAATTTATAGCTCCCCAGAGGCTGGAGAAAAACACAATTTGGCACTAGAAACCAAGGAGCTTTATTCTGGCAGAGCAGGGTACCTTACAAATGCTAGCTGCCGTATTGCACAGACTTCTCTGGAATTTCAACGTCTTACACCGATAGACACAGAGAAACAGTCACAGTTGGGCCTCACACTGTCCCCTGGACCAAGCGCTTCCTGGGTTCCTCCTGGGCCTCTCAGCCCTCTTGTTCTGATTCCAGTGGTGTCCTGACCAGCTGTAGTTTTTGTCAGCTAAGAATTTCTTCCTTTGGGGAAATAAAGTCTATCCCGTTACCTGCTGTTCAGTCAGACAGGCTGTCAGTCACATAGTTAACCCCACCTCTGCCCGTAGGGATGAGACCCAGGACTGGAGTAATAATAGTATGAGCCCTGGCAGCAGTGATGGCTGAAGAACAAGATGTGTAATTAGAAAGAGCCCAAGAGCAGCATTTTGCAGGATTTATATACAGTAATGGTGAAGAGACATTCAGATGGTAATAATGAAGATACACAGCTGAGAATGTGAGTCTGGGTTTACCAGTTGTCCTTAGACTGTGCGGCTAAAGAAGCTTGTCTTTAGAAGGAAGCCTAATGAAGATGAGGTAGAGTGGTAAGAAAGGGTGGGGGAGAGTGAGAGACACTCAGAGGTAGAAGAAAGACAGAAACAGAAAGGAGAGAAAGAGAGGTATGAGAGTGGGGGGAAGAATAGAGACAGAGAGCTGTGGAGGAGGAGAGAGAGAAGCAGAGAGAGGAGAGAGATGGGAGTGGGGCAGAGAGAAGAGAGACAAACATTAAACGTAGAGAGAAGAAAGAGAAACAAAAAGAGATGGGGAGAGAGAGAAGAGAGAGATAGAAAGATGGGGTGGGGGGACAGACAGAAGCAGAAAGAGTAGAGAGATGGAAGTAGAAGAGAGAGAGGAGGGAGACAGAGACAGAGCGAGAGGGAGACAGAAAGTGAGTGTGTGTGCGCGCATGTGTTCTGGCAACAATAAGGCTGATCCAGGCCACCAGGCCCTGATACCTTCAGCCTGTGAGCTCTCCCTGCATCCTTTGAGGGGTAAGCTATTGGAGTGGGGTTTCTGTCTGTAACAGAAAGCATTTTGACTAAGGTGGATACTTCTCCTCAGCGTCACAGGATGGTGGACGTGTGGGTAGGCACTGGAGAGTGAGACAGGCATGGTCGAAGAGCTTGTGGGGCAGCTGTCCCTGGGATGTCCAGGTGTCTGTCTCAGGGTCGTAGCAGTCAAAGGAGGCCGAGTCCTCGATGTTGCAGTCCGAGGTCAGCCGCCGCCCGCCGGTCACATACAGCTTGCTCCCCATCACCGTGGCCCCATGGTGCATCCTTCGGTCCTTCATGTCCGCACATTTGACAAACTTGTTGGACCGAGGGTCATAAGCAAGGATCCTCCTTGTATAACCTTCAAACCAAATGACATGTGGGCAAGCTCAGTGTTGTGCTTCTGGAACTGGAGGTTGCTTCCTGTCTTGCCTCTGGCCCCTGCCATTGCCCGACACAGAGGCTGGGACAATGGACTAATGTGTAGGCTGCTGGAATAACCTGCTGATACATGGTATGTGGCAGAGCTGGGCTCGCCACTGAGATGTGTCACCTCTGGGCCTTGTGTCTTTAATCCCCCAAGTTAAGGCAGCATCTGGGTCTTTGGAGCGCTCTCCTGACTCCAGTAGCTTCCTTGGCCTCCCTTCCATTTTAATCTCCTGTGTGTCCACCCAAGAGCAGTGACAATCTTAAGGAGAAGTCTTTGGAAGCCCCAGAATGAGTCCCCACAACAGCCTTTTCCAGTGATCCCCATTTTACTGACAGGCAAATTGAGACATAAAAGATGAATAACTTGCCACAGAGTATAAAGCCAGTTAGCAGCAGAGTATGGATTTGAATCCAGATCTTTCTGAACCTCAAACCAGTGTTTATAACCATGACACTGTACTGGGATTACAGAGGAATGACCCGGTAGTAGCTAACGTTATCAACGATAACAACCCCTCTTTACTGTGCGTCTGGGATAGTGCTAAGTGCGTTAGTCCATGAGCACGCTGTAGTACCACAGCTACTCTGTGACACAGGTGCTATTTCACCCCTTGTTTACAGAGAAAGATGGGAACTTCTGGATGAGGAAAGAGCTTTGTCTGGTTGTTTACACTCCTCTGGTTGGATGGCTGTTTTTAAAGAGGCTGCCATCTATTAGTGACTCTTTTTCCATGAGAGGTGCCAAGTTTGTGTCCAGCCCAGGTCCTCTGTTCCGACTCACCTCCCACAATGACTATCCGCTCCCCGAGCACCACGGCAGGAGCACACACGTTCTTGATCATTCTTGTCTCCATTTTGAACCATGTGTTTCTGGAGATGTGATAAACCTGAGGGAGAAACAGAATCAGAGAACCCCATTTAAAACAATCTGACTTATTATTATTTTTAAAATTTGCTATAGGGCATATGTGTTTACCATAAAGAAGAGAGAGAGAGAGCGAGCGAGCCACCATGTCCAGGACTTGAACCATGGTTGGTCATGTGGGAGTCCAGTGCCTTAATAACCCATGCTACTTACTGGCCCCATGGCACCACATTTTAAAGTTTTTTTTAAAATTATATTTATTATTATTTCATTTCATTTTCTTTTATACATTCAGTCACATCATTATTTGGCTTACAAAATGGATATTTCAACAGGCGAACATGTCTCCCTAGTACAGTTGATAAAACTACAAAATATCTTCAACAGATAATATCACATTTCTTAATGTTTTGTTGTTGTTGTTTTTAAAAGACAGAAGTAGTAATTAAGCAAAGTGAACTAGAAATAAGTTTTTTTCTCCCCCTTTTTCTAGCTTTTAAAATGTATCTATATTGCTATTAATAAATGAAGTATTATTAAATAACAGGACTATTACTGGGTTGTTGGCAAAGTCATGATGCATATTTGCATAGAAAATACATGTCAAGATTTTTCTGACAGCCCTATAGAAACTGACCTTTAAGTGACCCTGTGAGCTCAGCGGCTGTCTTTTCACAGGCTAGACCCTGAGTTCGGTATTGTGGTATGCAGGACTTACCTTGCTTGGAACTTTTTTCTTAATGAGACATGGGAGCAACCAGGTAGTCATAAAACTAAAGATTTTTTAATCATTTGGATTTCTAGCTTATGTTTGGGTTTCTTTCCTTCCCTTCTTTTTGTTTTTTAAAGAAAAGTTGTATTTCTTCAGTGACAGAGACAGAGGCAGAGATGGTGGGGAGTGATCTTCACCCAAGGCTCAACCAGCACATGTGCCTAGCATGTTCAGGGAGCCCCAAGATGCAAACTGGAGACCTCCCCCTGGGTTTGATGGTGGTACCACTACCTGGCCCCTCATGTTTAAATTAATTAATTTCCTTCCTTCCTTAATAGTTTTTCCAGAGGAGGCATGTGCTCACTGGGGGAAGAAGGGGATTAAAAGAGAAAAAATGTGAGAAAGTACCTACTCCCCATGGGACGTGGTCATGCCGCAAACCTTTCTCATCCATTCCTCTCTCTTTTTGGGATTTTGGGTACTCATGCACATGGGCCCAGTGTGCTTCTCAAGTTTCCAGGTTTGGGACTCAAACCACAAGGTCAGCTGTGTGGGATCCAGCTGCCTTAATCACCAGGCTATAGGCTGGATCTCAAATTTCTTTTTTTTTAAAAAAAAATCTTCCTATCTTCCTTCCTTCCATCCATCCATGAGTGAGACAGACAGACACATGCACACACCCTGGGGCCATAAAGGGTGGTCTTTCCTGATGGAGGCTTTTGAGACTGGAGACCTCTGAAAGTCTCTGTCAGACCTTCAAGTTGGTGAAGCCTGGAATAGGCCAAGTGCTAGAGAAAGGGGTGGATCTCAATGGCCATAAAGCCTAACAGTTTCATCTGAAAGTATGTAGTAAGAAAACTCTTTGGAAAGCAAGATCATTATAGGAAAAGCAAACACTGGTTTCATTTGGCTAGGTTGAGTAATTGGCTCCTCTGTCTGTTCTCCATCAGTGTTAGGTATGGTTTCAAAAATAGATGAAACATTTGCTCTTGATCCTCCTACTACTCCAGAGAGCCTGGAGTAAAGATAACAAAGGAGGGTCTCTGATCAGTGGAGAAGTGATACTTTGTTTCAGTAAAGGACTTGTTTAAGTCCATGCAGAGATAGAGGTACAAAGGAGACCAGAAAGAGGAGGACATGCATACACACAATTTGCATCGCATACTCATTATAGTATAGCTTTTTTCCGAGAATTATTTAATTTAATTTAATTTAATTTATTATTATTAGATGAGAGAGAGAGAGAGAGAGAAAGCAAGCAAGCTGCCAGGTCTAGGACTCCAACCATGGTCAGCCATGGTGGTCCCTAACCACCACACTACCTGCCAGCCTCTGCAGTATAGTTCTTAAAAGAATGCATGCAGGACCAGCAGATGGCGTAATGATTACTTTGTTGACTCCCACGTATGCGACCGTGGCTTGAGTGCTGAACCAGTGGCTTAAAACACACCAGGTGTGTGTGTGTGTGTGTGTGTGTGTGTGTGTGTGTGCCTAAAATCCTGAGGGTGAGTGGAGAAGAAGGGTTTGTGGCATGGCCATCCCTCCTAGGGGGTAATTTCTTGCTTTATGTTTCTCTGGCAAGTGTACATGCCCTATAGCAAAAATCTTTCAAAAAAGAAAAAAAAATGCATGCATGTACATGAACTATCCTATGAAGAAAACTCCAAAACTATGCCTGAAAATCCAGCCTACTCCATCAAGTACCTCCAAGCATTCATTTTAAACTATATTTGAATGAGTAAAATTTTCATTTACAAAAATTGCTAAGGAGATAAGGAAAGCATCCAAATGAATACATTTACCCTTTTCCCTCTCCCCATTGCTTGTGCGATAGGATCACACAGGTTTAGTGTGTTTTGGCTTTATAAGGATCTGGTTTGATTGTACTATACATTTCTTGACATGCAGGCTTAAGGCTTTGTTGAAACTGCATTTTATTCTTGGGAAGTCGGTGACAATTTTGCTGTGTGAAACCATCAGCATATTTGTCAGCTCTATTTTGAAACGTAGCTGAGAGGCCCTTTACTCAGAAGCACGGTGTTGTATCTGTACTGTGCGATCAGAACTTGGAGGGGAGCAGAACGTATCTTTTCCAGCTCAAGGAAATGAGTGGGATTTGGAACAGTCATTTTGAAAAGACAAAAGACTGCCCAGATGATCAGGAAGGGACTGAAAACTTGGAGATGTGAAGGCAAGAAAAAAAAAATCACCACTGGCACCAACCAAGTCTAAGCCATCAACATTCCCTGACTGGAGTTCTAGAAGAGCCTCCAGTCTCCTCCCTCTTTGTCTACTCAGATCCCCTCCAATCCCTTCTCTGCAAGCAGTCAGGAGGGAACTTCTAAAAATGTATATTGGTCTCCTCACCCACCATTAAAGGTCTGCTAGAAAGCCTTGAATGGCGTCTGTCTGGTTACTGCGCAGGGGCAGCAGTCTGGGTGCAGGAGGCTGACAGGGATCATGCCGGCACTGATACCAGTCCCTCCGCCCTCCAGCTGCACCTGGCGCCCTACCTTCCTCCTCCGTGCTCTGCGTTGCACCTACATGGGCTGCTTTCAGTTCCTCAAGGCAGTGGGCTTTCTCCGGTTGTGGCCCAGGGCCTTTGTACCCAGAAGTAACGTAGATAATCATGGTAAATCCTCCACAGTATATGACTCGTACTTCCAATGGCAGAGAATATCCCCCATCTTTACTCATGTCAAACCCTTCTTTTCCACACTCCCTCAGCACCCACCCCACCTTTCTCCTTCTTCCTCTTCCAGTCTTAATCCTCACCAGCCACCTCTTATCTCCCGCCTCTCTGCTTAAATCGGTATTTTTTTGGCCATAGGGCACATGCACTCTCTGGAGAGAGACAGAAAGAGAGGGAAAGCGAGAAATCACCCCTGGGGCAGGGTGGGGTGGGGGGGGATGGCCATACCATAATCCCTTCTCTTACATTTTCCTTTTGGGATTTTGGGCATCCACACACAGAACACATGCCTGGTGTGTTTTCAAGCCACTTGGTCTGGGACACGAACTGCGCAGTTGGCCATGTGGGGTCCAGTGCCTTAATCATGCCACCTGCTAGCCCTCTAGCTTGAATTAATATGTATATAAATAAATAAATAATAAAATAGATATATAAAAATATATAAATAAAAATATACAAAAATGTGAATATAATACAAATATATAAACATATTTTGTATATAAATAAAATATTTTTCTTAAGTGAAGATAAATTCTTTGTAAATAGGGATCGTATTTGGTATGCCTTTGTATATATTAGTTTTACACATAAAGAATTCATAAATGACAAAATCTTGCTGAGCTTATTCTGCTTCCCTCTCTTTCTCTTTTTTTTTCCCCTGCAAATGATGACCGCATGTATATGTATACATATATGCATATATGTTTGTGCACATGTATAGCTATGTGTGCCAGTGTGCACAAGTGTATATGCATGCATGTGTATGGATGTGTGTTCTGTATGTGTGTGCATATGAATGCACTCATGCACTTCCATGATGGGAAGAACCAGTCATTTACCTGGATTAAGCGCACAGGGTTTTGCATAATGTCCTCTCCCCCAAAGAGGTAGAGTCTTTGGTCTTTCACAGCGACAGCAGGGTGGAGCACCCCGACTGGCATGCTGGCCATGCTCTCCCAGACGTTGCTGATGCTGTCGTACCTCTCCATGGAACCCATGAGCTCCTGCCCTTCTCCAATGCCCCCGATGGAGAAGATGAAGTTCTTATGGGCAATACTTCTGTGGGAGTAGCGGGCCACCAGCATGGGCTCCCCCAGCCTCCACTGATTGAGTTTCAGGGAGAAGATGTAGACGTCGGGACTGACCAGACTCTTCCCTGCGCTGACAGTCATGCCCCCGAGCACGTAGATGCTGCGGTGCAAGGTGACAGCCGAGGCCTTGTACAACCGGGTTGGGAGCTTGGCTAGGCTCTGCCATTGGCCAGTCTGTCCATTGTACAGCAGGACATCCCTGGTGGTCTGCTGGTTGTCCTTCCTTCCACCCAAGAGGATGAGGACATCCTGGTAAGAGTTTCTTGGAGGGATGTGCCCTAGGGGGTTGTAGTCTGGGCCACTGGGACTGTACAGAGAAAACATCTGTCTCTTGGCCGTCTCCAGGATGGTCTGACATGCGGGCAAGGATTGCAGGAGGGCGTCGTTGGCAATGAAGTGGTGGAAGAAGGCTGGGTGAATGTACTGAAGCCTGACCTGCTTGAACAGTTCTTGCATATACCGTTTCCGGGCCTGGAGGTCATGCTTGACCCAAACCATGAGGGCTTCAAACACCTTTTCCTCCTCCCCACAGAGCCCGTCATCTCCAAGGTAGTTTCTCAACTCCAAGGCACAGAGCTCCTTCAGGTCAGCTGATGCAGCCACCTCTGGGAAATACGTCAGGGCCACCTCCCTGGCTTTCTTCTTGAGGGTCTCACAACTTAAGATTTCCGAGAGTCTGATCATGCCCAGGCAGTTGTTGGGGGTCAGCTGGCTCTGAAGGTATGAGGAGCAGGCCTCGAAGAGCTTGGGGTACTGCAGCAGGGAGGCTGCCTCCATCAGGGGCAGGACGTTTTCAGCTGTGATGTGTGCCTCCCCCGTGTACACATACAGGACGATCTGGTCCAGCGTTGGGGAGTCGATGCCTTTCAGTTGGACTTTGGCCTGGCTGTTCTCCCGGAAGTGACTGCAGAACATGGCCCTGAAGTAGGGGCTGCTGGAGGCCAGCACGTTTCGGTGACAGGGGACCTCCCAGGTGCCGGAGCAAATACTCACATCCGTCAGGGTCCTGCTTTGCCTTAAGACATTGAGCTGCTTTAACAAGTCAGAGGAGAAATCATGGTCTTTGAAGAGCAGCCCATCTGGCGGCCCCTCATCCATACTCCCGAGGAAACAGACAGCCCCACTTCGAGGGGGAAGAGTCAGGTCTCCCTTCGCAGCATGTGCTGCAGGGCTTAGCGGTGGGGCCGCAAGGCTCAGCACACTTGTGTCCATTCACCAAGACGTTTGTAGAGATCACCAGGGTATCAGGTAGGGAAGCGTGGAAAGGAGGGCCACCACGCCGCAGACCTCAGAGCTGGCCTGTCTCTTTTTGGTTATGATTATCCTCAAAGGCAACAGGCAAATAGCATCTGCAGCTAGTCTGAGAAAAAAACAAAAAACAAAACAAAACAGTAACAAAGTTGTTGGAGGTTACTTGATGGACAGGGGCTGAAATGTTAACCTGAAGCAAGAAAATAGTCCATGCATTTGATTGTCAAGTTATTTACTTAATAAACTCATCTAGCTAGGCCTTTCTTTCTGGGTTCTAGTCATTCCCCAAGGACGACATTCAGGGGGTGTGGCCTTCTGGTAGCTAGACAGAAAGGAAGGGATGAAATGGATCTTTGCAATATATAACATTAAAAAACATCTCAGAGCCTTATGGCTCTTGTTTTAAAGACAGAATAAATAGAAAGCAGAAACCAAACTATGCCATGACTTATCGGATGGTCTCTGGCAGTCCACCTGCAGAAGAATTCAGTCTTAGGGACATTTACCTTGTTTTGCTGCAGTGGCACCCACCGACGCCTGGTCCGCTTGTCCCCCTGGAGAATGTCCACCTTTGGCTCTGAGTAAAACCGTGAGCCTCAAGCCTTTCCTTCAGTTGGCAAATGATTTGTCCTGGGGGAGTTCTGGATTTGTTTATGCTGAAGGCACTTTCACAGTTTTCTAGAGCTTTGTGCAAGGGCCGCTGGGCAGGGAGACAGTGTATACATTCCAGAGCTAAGAATAGTTGCATATGTACTTTCCACTGTTATGACATGTGACTTGCCAGCTGCCTCTTGGAGCAAGCTGAGGGCTTGCAGGGCCGGCGCATGCCCACACGCCCTGTTTCCTTGGCAAGTGTTCCTGTCGGCATAAATAGACCAAGCAGAATGGCTTCTCGTAGAAAACACTTTGTTGCCCACTTGGAACCATCTCGAATCCCTTGTCCTGAAAGTGCCTGGGAATTCTAGATGTCTGTAAACAGGTTGCTGTGACCTGTGGAGAGACACTGCAGATAGGTCTGGCCCAGGCTGAAGGTGGCAGTGGTCATGAGGGAGACCTGATGCTGGGCCTGTGCTGCTGTTAGTAGACCTCTATTTCCCACCCCAGCCTGGCAGGGTTGTGGAGAGGGCTGTAGCTTCCTCCTCCAGGCTCCAAGGTGATGGGATTTCTGACAAAAGCTTATTTTTTATTCCATATTTTTCTAGTTCCCTGGATTACTAGACTCATAAATGACCAAAACTTTGCTGGGCCTCCTCCTTCAGGGAACATCTGTTCTAGAGTGGCTGGACTGTGCTCTGGCCTGTCATATCTGCCTCTCCCAGACCTCTGCTGATTGAGCTTCGGCTAGTTTCTCATAGTTCAGGCTTCTTTCTTCTTCTTCTTCTTCTTCTTCTTCCTCAGTATGTATGTATGTATGTGTTTGTCTTTCTCTTTGTTGTAATTTTCAAGCCTCTGGGTCTGGGTTTCAAATCACGATTGGCAGTGTGGAATCCAGCACCCTAACCACCATGCCGTCTACTGGCTCCAAAGCTTCTTTTTCTTTTAACTTTTTCCTTTTCTCTCATACAGCAGGTTTAGTTAGAGGGAGGAGGCTGGGCATATTGTTAAAGAGAGACTGAGAAAGAGAAGACGAGGAGGAAGAGAAGAGGAGTGTACAGAGGGGTAGGGAAGATGGAGGAGGAGAGTGATGGTGCGGGGGTAGGAGGCAGTCTCCACTGGAAACAGTTGGAACCACTGAAAGAGTAAGAGACCTCAGGGCGGGCCTGCCCCTGCCTTGAGGGAGCTCTATGGTTGCACTAGCCATGAGTGGTGGGAGAGCCTGACTCCCTTTTTCTCAGTCTTGCTTGTCCTATTTCAGCAGCCTCCCATGCCAGTTTTTCTCCTTTT
>NW_006160057.1:3078660-3088457 GCF_000334495.1 Tupaia belangeri chinensis
TTTCCCTCCAGTGCATCTTTCCCATCACCACGAGAGTAATTTCTGGGAAGCAGGTCGGAATTTGCCAATTCCTGCTCCATGCCCTTCAATGGCCCCCATGTCTACAGGACTCCTTGCAGCCACCAGCTCGTCTCCTGCCTGTTTCCAGAACCATGCCTTCTCTCACATTTCTTACTCTACTTCCATCTGACAACGTACAGGTCCTCGTATACATGTGGCCCTTGTTAGGGAAGGTGAGCTAGGCTGGTCTAGACTTTAGGGTACCACAGGGCAGGTTGGAAGCAGGTGAGTGTCTCAGTCATAGCACAAATCATACACTGAGTCATGCCCTAAAGAGCCCAGAAGGTCAAGATCAGGGAAGTACAAGAGAGTCTTTAACAAGTTCATGGGAAAATGTATATTAGGAAAAAACTGTATGAATTTCAGAATGTTTTTTTGAACCACAGTAAACTTGTTTTTTAATTTTATTTTTCCATGAGCTTCTAAAAGTCTCTTCATATAGCTGAAACATATCACTGGGGCTAGAGTTCTAGAGACCAGAAGAGGAGGGACCAGCAGTTAGCGTAATGGCTATGTTGCTGGACTCCCATGTAGTTGACCGTGGTTCCAGTCCTGGATCCTGGTGGCTTAAACTCATCCTAGGCGTGTGTGCATGCGTGCCCAAGATCCCAAGAGGAGAATGGAGGAGAAGGGACAGCATGGCCATCCCCCCTGGGGGGTGATTTCTTGGTTTCTGTCTCTCTGTCTGTCTCTGTCTGTCTGGCGAGTGCATGCACCCTATAGCAAAAACCTCTCAAAAAAAAAAAAAAAATTGGGAGTAGAGGCCCGAGCCAAAGGCTCAGAGATCTAGGGAGAGATCAGCACGGAGAGAGAGAGGAACAGTTTGACAGCCAGGAGAGCTGACGAGTCCTGGGCTTCAGAGCCAGGCTGGGGCTGTGCAACGTGGAGAGCCAGGTTCTGTGCAGGCCCTGAGGGCCTCCCGTTTTGGACTCTGCCTTCGCATGGCTCTCCCCCTTGCCCTGTCTATAATTTTGCTGTTCCTAATGGAGAAGTGATGTGAGTGAAAACTTAAATTTGCAAATCACATCTCAGCAAATCTTTCTTGATTTTCTCGGACAAATTCTCACCCCTCTGTACTGTTTCCATCTCTTTTACTCAAAGTTGTCCTTCCTAGTATCTGTGTTGGGGTTGGTTTCAGGCCTTCATGGACACCCACTCTGCAAATACTCAAATCCCTTATTTAAAAAGGTATAGTATTGGGACCAGCAGGTGGCATGGTGGTTAAGGTGCTGAACTCCTACATGGCCAACCGTGGTTCGATTCCTGGACCTAGCAGCTTGCTTCTCACTTTCTCTAGTGAGCGCATGTGCCCTATAGCAAATTTAAAAAATAACAATAACAAATAAAATAAAACTAATTTTTTTGAATAAGGCATGGTATTTACATATAACTTATACCCATCCTTCAATATGCTTTAAATCATGTCTCGATTACCTATAATACCTAATACAATGTAAATACTATGTAATTAGTTTGTAATACTATAGATTCAATAAATTCAAAGTTTTTTATTTTTCTTTCTGGCATTTATTTTTCCTGAATATTTTTGATCCCTGGTTAGTTGAATCAGCTGATGTGGAACCTGCAGATATGAAGGGCCCACCATCCTTCCTATATGACATGCCCCTATGTCATTGCCATTATATTCCCCTGCCTGTGTCTGTCTTAGTGGCATGAATGTCTCTGAACAGTGGGAATCTCGATTGACTTATTGTCCCCAGCCCCCAGCAGCGCGCCTGGCACATCGTGGGTCAATTACATATAGTCCTTAAATTGAGCTGCCACAGAATGGAGTGGAGTCTGCCTTGGTTTTCCCATCCATTTAGTGGGGGATAACCTCCTGGTCACAGAAAAAACAGTGTGTGTGAAGCACCCAGAAAAGTGCCTTGTGCTTTAGACCTACACCCCCAAAGTGTAGGCTCACAGTAAATTATGGTTAATGTTATATTGTTACTCTGAAAATAATCTCATTAGGTTCCAGTGGTCTTTCGGTGTCAGATTTGGTCTCCTGTGCAATTCCAGCTGTTTCCTTTACCTGGAGTCATCGCTACATTCCTCCTCATCTCCTCAGCCTCCAGGAGTCCTGATTTCAGTCTGGGCTTTACCATGGACTGGCTGTGTGTCTCGGGACAAGTCACTTACCTTCTCTGAACTTATTTCCTCACTTGGTGGTGAAGGTGTCAGCCCTGTCCCTTTCTGCTCACGGTCCTCTGGTTTGTACCCTGACGTGTCCTCTCTAAGCTGTGGTCCAAGGAGGCTGAGAGGCTGGGCCTCAGCGATGAGGCTCCTCAGACATTTGTATGTCTCTTGCCTGAAGCCAGCTGTGGAGAAGAAAGGCCCATCGAGCTGCCAGCTGTGCTCTTTAATATTTTGCCCTTTTAGGTGATTTCAGAAGGTCCTCATTTTCCTCACAGAGTCTGGATTCACGTTAGGGGCACTTTGACTCAAGAGGCCTTGGTTTCTTTCTTACCTGGGCATTGGGCCCGGGTCCCTACAGAAAGGCCAGGCTGGTCCTGGTCAATGGCAGGTTTGACAAACAAAGCCAAGAAGCCATATTTGTGCTCCACCACACACACCGGGCCTCTCAGCACCTCAGGGCTCCTTCCTGCCCCTTCTGCTGGGAGTTACGTCACACTGACGAGGGGGCTGCTGACAAGGGGCAGTGGCCGTGGTGGCTCTCGGGGACTGGGTCTCAAGAGTGGACAAATAAGGGCTGGGCCTGTGGTCTAGTAGTTAAGGGAGCTAGATGTCACTTGGGTGACAGTGGTTTGAGTCCTGGCCCTGATGCCTTGAAAAACATGCCAGCATGTGTGTGTGCATGTCCTGAATCCTGACAGGGTGGACAAATGGGGAAGGAATTGCAATGTGTCCGGGCCCCAGTGGGGGTGCTTTCTTCATTTCCCTCTGTCACTCTCTGGTGAGCTCATGGGCCCTCTGGCAATTAATAAAAAAGTTGTAGGAAGCTACTTGCCTCTTGATAAGTGATTTAAATGTTTCGTGTAAGTGAGAGCCTGTCAGTGCCTGTATGTCCCGGCTGGTGTGTTTTTTAACCAGCTTGTGGAAAGCTGAACGAGGACTTTGTACTCCAGACAATGGCCCCAAGGGCCTGCTCCTTGAGTCCAAGGGTTGCCATGACTACCACCCTCCAGGAGTGAAGAGTCCGACAGTGCTTTCTCTAGGCCAGTGGTACAAATGACCACATTCCCAACAGCTCACCCTGCCCCCACCAGAAAGTATTTTCATAGTCGTTCCTCCCGGAGAGGGCACACGAAAAAAGGCTGACAGGGTGACGTCAGCACTGTTAGTGGATTGTTGGTATAACCCGACTGTCTGGCCCTCCTCTTCCCGCAAACCCAAGTCTGACCTCATGCATCACTTATGCCACACATCAGCCTTCTGGGCTCTCAAAGCAGGAAGAAAGAAAGAATATGACCAAAGATGCTTTTAAAACTCTCTTATTTTTAGTATCATGAGTCAAAGAATATTACACTGCCTTAGCCTCTCTGCTCCCCAGGGCCAGATGCTCCCTGATGGTAAGAGAGGCACTTAGATGGAGGTGTTATCTCCTCCTGGCCATTCAGGTATGGCTTATGGTTCGCTATGGCATAGAAGGTGGGAGGCCTACAGGAGAAGGGTGGAAGCAGTATGAATTAACTTCCCTAGAGGAAATGGAAATGAACAAGGCCAGGATCTGATTAATTAAGGGTCATTCATGGAGCTGTCTGCCTATCCATCCATCTATCCATCCATCCATCATCCTCTACCCATCCATCACTCCATCCATCTGTTTATCTCTCCATCTCTCCATCTATCATCCACCCATGTTATCTATTCATCAAGATACTAAGGAGACAGACAAGATCTCTGCCCTTGTAGAACTTACACTCTGGTAGAGAAGAGTGATAATAGCATTCAAGTGTCCAGTGTGCTCTGAAGGGAAGCTTTCCCTGATCTCCCTCCATCCCCCATCCACCATGAATTCTGGGACCCCATAGAAGAACTCTGTACATACATCATTGAAAAGCTCCCACATCAGGCTGCATTTTATTTGTTTATTTATTTTTATGAGTGAAGTATATTCTTTAATGTGCTTTTGTCTTAAAATATGTATAACTTATCTTTCTTTTCTTTTAGGTAGAGGATTGTAGTTTTAAACAAAGAATTTGAACCTAAGAAAGTATTTTATATGCTTGGATTGATTAAAAATCAATGGAGTTAAAAACTGGTGCCAAAGATACTGAAAGAAAGCAAGATCACCCCCAGTGAGGTGTGGTCATGTTGCAATCCCTTCCCCATTTCTTCATCCTGTTGAGGTTTGAAGAACAAACACATACCCCATGTGTTTTTCAAGCTGCCAGGGCTCCAATTATGCTAGGTCATGTGAGATCTGGCTTCTTTAAACAGTAGGCTACAGGGCTGGCCCTAACTGACCAGTTCTAAGATTGATCTGTTCTTTGAGTCTGCAAGTCAAAGAGTGGGAGTTGGAAGAAATGAACTGTCTCCCTACTGACTTCCGCATAGTTGGATCTCCTCGCTTCCATGAGGCAAAGCGTAAGCAGGTCATTCATTGTTTCTCTCAGCCACGACATCTCCTTTATCACTGTCCTAACGACTCCCAGATTCTGATAGTGGGCCCGGATCAGTCCTAGATTTCCGAGGTATGAGGGCTGTTTATTCTGTGTAATTTTGGAGGGAAATAGGTGCTACTAAAGGGTCATTGTTTTGTACTAGGACACCAGCTTTACACATTGCTCCTAAGCTTCAGGTCTTAGGACCTACCAGGGGTTTAAGAGCCCCTTGGATAGATAAGGGCTTCTCTGTCTTCTCTTTATTTTCTCTGACACCTGAGTAATCCAAAGCTAGAAAAGGGTGGGCAAAGGCAAACTGGTTGATTTGGTAACCTCCATTCCTAGGAAGTTTGCCAAAGTCCCCAGGGCTTTGGGTAACAAAGTAGGGAGTATCCTTTGTATTTTTCCATTCCAATGGGCAGGCCAGTACAGGTCATGGAGCTTCACACATGAACTGGAGGTCGGGGAGGCTGCCATCTAAACTCTTCATCACACCTAGTCCATTGTTGGTTGCCCAAAGGCATTGCACAATATTGTTGTAACAGCAGGCAGGAATCTGGCCTTCTACCTGGGAGATGTACATGTTATTCCCATGGTCATCTCTAGAAAGCACTTCAACAAAAATGCCCAAAGGGGAACTTTCTTGGTGGCTCCCAAAGTAGAACACTATATGTTTTTTTGGGGGGGGTATAACCTGATGACATGACTGAGTTTCTCAGTCATCAGGGGATATTCTTCCACAAATGATTGCTTAAGAATAACAGTAAGGATTAATGTTTTTCTGAAATTAGGAGAGCAACTAGGTCATGTTAATATATTTTTAAATTCCAACACAAAATTACTGAACACCAACTATATACCTTACTATATTTGCTGCCTACAGAGTATAATTGGAGAGACACAGATCTTATTTTTACCAGTGCATAAGCTGGTCCTCTCTCCTACCTGAAAAATCATTCCCACAATTAAAGCAAATATGTAGACAACAATGAGCAAGAAAGTACAGGAGAGAAGAGAGATTGTTCCAGATGGTGTTAGGAAAATGTGAATTACCCCTTGAATGGATGCTCCAGTCTTCTGATTAGTTTGTCAGGTGAGCTGGTCAGGGTCTGAGAAGGGGCACCCTGGATAGATAAATAGATCAGTACCCAAGCTAGGATGGCGATGGGGCAGTAAGGTGGTGTTTCCCTTGGAAAATGGCCTCTGAAGTATATGCGTAGGTAGTATCTGGGCAGGGAGGTCCTCAGATTTGGTGTTATCAGAGAACAGGAAGAGGGAAGGGCCTGAAGACAAACCTGTCTGTCTCATAGCTGTGCCGGAAGTTGTCTAAGGACCTGAGAAACATTTGTTGGAAAACATTTCCCTCCCCCCAGTACATTAGGTAAGATTTAGGCAGAACAGACCTTTCCTATTTGACATTTTATCACAAATTTTCTTCACAGATGTTTCTCCTTCAGCCCTGTTCCCCTCTGACTCTGCCCTCTTCCCCACTATCTCTCCATCTCATTTTTCTCTTCTTACTCAGCTAAGTTATTTTTGTCTGTAAAAACTCTATCCTGTTATCTCTTTCATTATCACTACTCATGAGGAACTTTCCTGGCTTTAACTGGCCTGGCTGCCAGATTCCAACCCTCCACCTTCTTTCCTCGGTTTTACTCAACTGCTCCCAGATGGGGGTGGCTTTTATGGAAAAGGACATTTCTGTAGTTCTGGAGTTCTACTGGAACTGGCTCACACTTTTCATTTTGAGATGATCCTACTTGTAATGATTCATTGCTTATTCTTCGCCTCTCTTCACGAAACTCTTTGATATCAAGAGCCTTGGGCCTATAGTAGGTGCTCTGTGAATAATTATTGGATGAATACATAGGCAGGTAGATGGAGACCTCAGAAGGCTTACTTCTGGCAAGGCACCAGAGTTCCTGAGCTCTGGTCAAGGCAAGGCACATCTTCAGGGAGAACTAATGGATGGTCTGTACTATGAGCCAATATTACCTGGTGGCCATTGTTCTAATCTGTGTGAGGATGAGCCAATATTACCTGGTGGCCATTGTTCTGTTATATACAGAGCAGAGTGCCCAGAGCCACCCTTTTCATCTGTTATATACAGGAAGAAGAGCAGTTTTTGAACAAACTCAAACAAATGCTGCCACTAATTAATGATTTTCAGGTAGAAGAGAGGACCAGGGTACAGCCTAGGAAAAATGACATCTGTGGGCCTGCAAGTGGCACAGAGGTTAAGGCTGACTGAGTGAGTCCTGGACCTGGGGGCTTCAAAATCATGCTTGTGTGCTCATGTGTGCCCAAAATCCTGTGAGGAGAATGGAGGAGATAGGATTATGGCATGGCTATCTGCCTCTCTTTCTCTCTGTCTCTCTCCAGCAAGTACACATACCCTGTAGCAAACTAAACAAACAAAAAACAGATCTGTGTCTCTCCACTTACCTATGAGTACTTTATTTTCTGTGTGTTGTTTAATTCTCATTATCTTATGGCATAGGTTTAATTTAGCCGTGGTTTTTAGTGTATGTCCCAAAGGTTGCATAGACTAAGTCAGGCTCAGATTTTCCCATCACCTGCTACTGAAATGAAGCATGTGCCCTCTATTTTCATTCGCTTCATCTGGCAGCTCTCCAGTAAGTGCACACCACACATGAGGTTAGTGACTTCGGGTGGTTGGTAAGTGTCGGCTTCTTGCTCCCGTCCTTCCTTATCTCCACCAGTCAAATGAGAGAAGGAGAGCATTGTTTTAAATGAATGACGGGGACTAGGTGATACTGCAGGAATCAGGAATACAGTGCTCTGGGGGCCTGACCCACACGAGAAGGTTCTGAATTCATGTCCTCTGAGCTCCCTGAACATGCTCTTGTGCCCATGGCCCAGGACTGGCTGAGGCTGAGAGTAGACTTTGGTATCAAGATTGTTGAGGGGAGCTGTTTCTCTCTCTGCCTGCTTTGTTTATTCATGGAAGAAATAAATAAAGGTATTAACATATTTTTTAAAGTTTTTTTTTCTCCCCATAGAATGAGCTTGTCACACACATAGAGAAAGATAGAGAGAAATTACCTCCTCCCCCAGGGGGTATGGCTACAATCTCTTCCATTTTCCTCTTGAGATTTTCAACATGTACACACACACACACATTTGGCATGATTCTCAAGCCACTGGGCCCAGGACTCAAACTGTGCTCAGCCACAGGGAGTGCAGTACCCTAACTACCACACCAAATGCTGGTCCTTTTAGTGTCTATTTTTTTTTTTTTAATGAGTGAATATGCTCTGGCTTCTACCCATCCACTGTTTCGTTATACATTTTTATCTATTGCCAGGTGTTCCCTGGCAGCACTTAAATTCAGCAGAGGTCATGAGGGTGATCTAATCCTTTGGCTGAATACTACTAGGATTTTGACCTTTCTGAAAGGGACATGGCAAAGTGGAAAGCTCAGAGGCCTTGGCATTCAGCCATGAACACCTGCCCTGGCTTTGGCACCAACTCAGCCCATGAGCCAGCCCATTTCTATTCATCCTTTGTTAAAGCGCTCATTTCTTTACTGAAAAGCCAAAGAGGGGAGTACTGACTTCCATTCTCCATAAAGCCATGCCTTGCAGTGTGGTGCAGCGTCTGACTCCTGGCAGAGGGGGGTTTATACCATGGCTCTAACTATGACCAGCTGGGATTTACCGGGAGTGAGATTTAAACTCTGCCTTGGTTTCCTCCGCTGTGAAATGGAGAGAATTATGGTACAAAATAGAATGAGGGCTGTGGGTTTGTTTGTTTGTTTGTTTTGCTTTTTGAGAGGTTTTTGCTATAGGGCATGTGTGCTTGCCAGAAAGACAGAGACAGACAGACAGAAAGTGAGAAATCACCCCCCCACCCCCCACCCCGGGGGATGGCCACGCCACAATCCCTTCTCCTCCATTCTTCTCTTGGGATCTTCGGCATGCATGCACACGTGCCCAGAGTGAGTTTAAGCCATAAGGTCTGGGACTTGAACTGTGGTCAACTAGATGGGAGTCCAGTGACGTAGCCATTATGCCATCTGCTGGTTCCAAGGGCTGTGTGGTTTTGAAGCAAGGTTCATCTATTCTTTCATTAAAACAAGCACTTACCACCTAGTCCATCCCTTCTATCAACAGCTCTGGTGGGGGTTGTGAATGAATGCCTAGCTCTGTTCTAGGAACTGGGGATTCCAAAGGAGCAGAAAACCTGATCTATGCCCTGAAGGAGATGCCATAGGAGAAAACTAGATGTTCCCAGATGAAACAGTAAGACAATAAAATCAGGGTGGGATAATTCAATGTAAATTCAGGTGTGATACTAGAGGCATGAATTGTAGCAACCCTCTCATGCTTTTATACCCATTGCAATTTATCAAGGGCATTTGCAGATTCAAGGTGAAGTAAAGAGTGGCCAGAATGAGGAAGGACTGGTCATGGGAAACTTCTTGGAAGACAGGGTTCTTGAAGTGATAGATGTGGATTGGAAGATGGTACCTCTGATGAGTCAATCCAGATAGCAAAGGCAGGGCAGTGGTGACACCCGGGACAACAGCTGAGGCTACAGGGAGATCGACAGATCTGTGCACTTGCCGTTCCCTCACTGCAATGCTTTTCCCTTAGATATCCACGTGGCTGGTTCCTCGTGTCCAGGACTCAGCTCAGATATTATTTCATCAAACACTTTCCTTGAGTACCCGAAGTAGCATCTACCTCCACCTACCTTCCTATGTCACATCACCCTGTTTGATTTGTTTCATTGCACTATTCATTTTATTGATTGATTGACTGGCTGATTGATTGATTGCTATCAGGTGCACATGCTTACCTGCGAGAGACAGTGAAGGAGAGAGTGAAAGTGAGAAAGCATCCCCAGAGGAATGGCCATGCCGCAATCTTTTCTCCTCCACTTTTCTCTTGTACGCGCATGCCCAATGTCCCATGTGCTCAGCATGCTTTTCAAGCTGCTGAGTCTGAGATTTGAGCCTCTCAGTAGGCCATGTGGAATCCAGCTGCCTTAACACCACACACCGGCTGGCCCACACTTTTAATTTTGAAATGTCTCTATTTGTAACACTTCATTGCTTGTTCTCTACCTCCCTTAATGAAAACTCTGAGAACAAGAGCACATAGTAGGTGCTCGATAAATATTTATTGTGTGTGTGTGTGTGTA
>NW_006160057.1:3088472-3101570 GCF_000334495.1 Tupaia belangeri chinensis
ATATAGAGAGAGAGAGAGAGAGAGAGAGGGAGGGAGGTAAATAGAGACCTTAGAAGTCTTAGTCTAAGGAATTAGGATTTTGTTGAAAATTACAAGAACTTCAATAAAACTTATAAAGAATAGCATATGTTTCAGAAGGATCTTCTGATGGTGAGAGTTTGGTGAGTGGCTTTTTCCTTTCCTCTTTGTTATAAAGTGAGTCTAGAGAGTAATAGGAGTGGCTGGGGGTATTGAGGAGCGAAGATGGAGCCTGAGTTTTAGCGGCTCCTCAAGCCAAGGCTGTGTTAGAGCAATGGTTCTCACTCTGACTTCAAATGAAAGTCTCCCGAGATTTAAACATTCCCAATTCCCAGGCCACACTGCAGTGTAAGTTAAGTAACATCTGTAGGGATATGGTCCAGGCATCAGCATTTGTGCACTTGCATGGGATTTCACCGAGTAGCCAAGGGTGGAAACTGCAGTCCCAAGTCCAAGCACATTGCTTAGGACCATACACATGGTTCACTGGCCTCACTCACACGGAGAGAGAAAAAACCTTTCTCATCTTCTTCACAGAGACCCTACCCTAAGGTGAAGTCAGCTAAGGTCTTGGGGTATTGCTAGATTTGACAATCTGTTTAGAATCGGCCATATACTTCCCTCCACTGGGTACCCATTCTAGCCATGCCATGTATGCCATCCTGACAAAATGTTATTTTGGGGGTTGGTTGCTGGCAACCTCAAGCTGGCTTCTGTTCTGCTGGCTGCATTGGCTGGCTCAGGCCCAGTCTCCACTTTCATTGCCCTTGTGGTTGCCAACATTGCCCACTTCTATTTATCATGTCTTCAGCAAGGCTGGGGACCCAGGTGACTTAGTGTGGTTGACATTATTTATACATCACATGGAGATGCCAACCCACCATTGCCCACCAATCTCATGTCCCCTCACTCCTTGGCTGGCCCAGGTAGATGGCCCTTTAAAAGGCAGGTGACCTGAGGACTCTGTGTTCAGTCTGCCTTACTCTTCTTGGCATGTGCATTTGAAACCTGTTTTGCTGAGTGCCACCCCTCCCCATTCTTTGCACATGCCAGTATCTATGTTAATCTTCTTGGGCTGTCCATGCAATGTGACTTCTGATGAAATAGAACACCTGGGCAATTATCTGTAGACCTGTTCCTAATTGGACTAATTGGAATAGAATCAGTAGAGCTGCAGAGAGCGCTATGCTCTCATGGGGCTCTCATGACAGACAAAAGAAGCAGTGAGTCAATAATTCAGGTGGTAGATTCTCTTCTTGACCTTTTCCTCCCCTAATGTTTGTTTCAGAATGTGATTTTCATAATCAGGTCCCTGTGTCTTGTTTTTGGAAACACAGGTAACTAGCATTCAACATAGCATTGAATTTCCCTGCTCTGTGGGTACCCTGAGATTTATGGCACTGATGGTGACTAATCGATTAATTCTTTCTTCAATTGACAAGCATGTTAAGTAAGTTTTTGGTAAGGAAATCTTTACTGGGTGTCTACTATATCTTGTAAACGCTAGGGATGTGGTGGGGAGGGAAGACAGTAGCTGGGTAGAATGAGTCAATCAAACGGTTGAGATGATGAGACCTATCTAGTAGTCAGGAAGACATTAGAGATACAGAGAACTGCCATGTGAATTGGGCTGCAAGGCTGAATAAAATATGATCTTTGGCTTCATGAGCTCTCAGTGCAGTTGGGGATATTAATAAAAGAACAGCAAAGAATAATAGAGTAAGTGCTATGAGTGGATTATGTAAAGGTACTGTGGAGAGGGAGTGACCTGGCTACATGGAAGGCAAATCTTGCCTTCTAAGAGATTGTGGTGGGACCAGCAGATGGTGTAATGGTTACATCACTGGACTCCCATGTAGACGATGGTGGTTTGAGGATTGGATGTGGTGGCTTAAACCTCATGCTGGGCACATGTGCGTGCATGCCCAAAATCCTGAGAGGAGAATGGAGAAGGGATTATGGCATGGCCAACCCACCAGGGGGTGATTTCTTGCTTTCTATCTCTTTCTGTCTCTCCAGTGAGCACACAGGACCTATAGCAAGAATATCTTTAAAATGTTTTGCCTCTCAATTTTTCTTGTATGGTATCCCCAGCTGGACTAGTGTGGAATGTATTCATGTTGGAAAATTCACTTTATAAGCTAAGTGATGTATAGTGATTGGATGTATTAAAAATTAAAATAAAATATATTTTAAAATGATTCTAAGAAAAAAAGTCTTAGAGAGAGAGATCATGACACTTGAGCTACCACTGAGAGAAAAGGTGGAAGCCAAAGGATAAAGGTGGCTAGAGAAAGGGGAAGAGGACATTGTGTCAGGTATTCATCTGTGCTACAAATTCCACTGAGCACCTCTCATGTTCTAGATGCTGGGCTTATAGTGGTGAGCAATAGAGAAAAGAAATTCTTCACTTCCTAGAACTTGGATTCTAAAGGTGAGTTGGTGGGATAGACAGTGAATAAATCAACAAATGAGATCATTTGGGATGGGGACCACCATTGCAAAGACAGTACAGGAGATCGTTCAGTGGGAAGTTTAGGAGTTTTCTGAGCACAGCGATGGGATGGAGACTTGATGAGGTGGCCACCGTAAGCCTGGAGGAGTGAGATGAAGCTGAGATTGGATCACGGCACTGTCTGGGAAAAGGGGAGTGCTAGGCAGAAGGAACCACGTGTGCATGAGTCCTAAGACAGGAACAAATATGACCAGTTTGAGGAACAGGAAAAAGCCAAGGTGGCTGGTGCTGGGTGAGTAAAGGGGAAAGTGAGTGTTCCAGAGGAGACAGAGACAAAGAACCAGGGGAGTGGAGAGTCCAATGATGAAGCCATCATGGGGGATTCAGGCTAGGTAAGACAAAGGCTTGGCCTGGGTGACAGCTATGGAGGCAGTAAAACATAGCACCTCTTTGTTATTTGGAGAAATAGAACCAACAGGGCTTGTTTCTGACACATAATCCTTAAGGATGGAGGGCTGGGAAGAATCAAAGATGGCTCCTAAGCATTTGACTTGAGCAAGCGGGTGGTTGGGGGTGGTTACCGAGACAGGGGAAATGGAGAAAGGAGTTGGTTTTGTGGGGAAATCAAGACTTGTATTGGATGAGTTTACCATGAGATGCTATCCAGATGTCCCCATGGAGAGGAAGCAGCTCTCATACAGATTTGAAATGTAAGCTTGATAAACTCTCCCACAGAGGCCAGGTGCCCGGGGACAGAAGGAGAGAGCTCCTGCTGGGAAAGGCAGTGTTGGCTGTGCGGTAGGACATATCCTGGAGGAGGGAGGTGCCTGCAGGAGTGGAGATCACCCTTCTCCGACCTGTCAGTGATGGTGGGAAAGGGTGAGTGCCCAATTCATCTGGTCTCTGCACCTGAGATTTACTTCTGGAAATAGCTTCATGATCCCTTTGCAGGTTGGCCACTAGCACAGAGGATGGTGTCACTTGGTTAGACAATGCTGTCCAACTTTGGACTAGGACTTCAGATGCTCTATCTCACTTAATTTGCATAAAGACCTTACAAAGTAGGCACGGCTCTTTCACTTATGCAAAAATGTAGCTATTTGGTTTTTTAAAATTATTTTCAATGGAGACATAATAAATTGCACATATTTATGGAGTACAGTGTAATTTTTCAGTATATGAATATAATGGGCAATAAGCAAATTGAGGTAATAAGCATATTTGTCATCTCTAACTTTTATCATTGATTTTATTGGGAATATTCAAAATAGTCTTTCAGCCATTTTGAAATACATAATAAATATTGTTAAATAGAGTTACCCTATGTGCTATAGAACACTAGAAATTATTTCTCTTACCTAAGTATAATTTTGTATCTGTTAAGCAGAGTCTCCCTATCTGCCTGTCCACCCCATCCTGCCCAGCCTCTAAATCCCCTACTCTATTCTCTTTAGTGGAGTTGTTCTTGCTATTGTTTTTGGCAAGCGAAAGTGACTCCAAAAAGTGGCCTCCAAAGATATCTCTCGTGAGCAGCAGAACTGCCCTGTTTTCCCAGAGGCAGTTTGTTTTAACTTAAAAAGGCTCTTTTGCTTTTGATCCTGAAGTCAGGGAGCTTCTAACTGTTATGACCCCCATCTTACAGATGAAGGGGAGGAGGAAGCTTCCCGAAGAGCATCGGCCTGTGCATGGAGCAGTGAGGAGTCTCTCCCTGATCTCTCACTCTTCAGCGCCCTCTCTTCCTACAGCTGGAGGGTTAGGAATAGGGGGCAGGGAGGCGAAAGCCACTCCACACAGGTCTTTGACCACAAGAAAAGTCTTTTTTTAAAAGAATGTTTAATTTAACTTATTATTTTTAAATTTGACCAGCGAGAGAAAGGGAAAGTGAGAAAGTAAGCTGCCAGGTCTGGAACTAGGACCCTGGTCGGCCATGTGGGTGTCCAGTGCCTTAGCTATTTCGCCACCTGCTGGCCCCAAGAAAAGCGTATTTAATCATCATAGACAGACTTGTGTTTAGAAGGAAGAAAAGGTGTGTCAGGATAGAAAGCTCTTATCTGACACACTTGAGAGAGATGTCTGGCTGTTTATATTTAAACCTAGTGTGGAGACTCGTTGAAATAAAACATCCAAGACTTACATATGTTTGTCATATGAAACTCAAACGTACATTGATTTACTGAGGCCTTTTCAATGAACCACAAATGAACTTTGGTGTCATCATTTATTCTTTTTGAAAATGCAACATGACTCCCATTTCTGATTTTTTTTTTCTGGGTTAAAGCAGTTACATAATAAATACAGTCATACACTATGTAATATGTCTTAGTCAATAATGTATTTTATATATGATATGACACTGGGTCCCATAAAATCTTAATGTAGCGACCAGGAGATAGAATAATGGTTATGCCACTGGACTCCCACAGAGTTGCCCATGGCTCGAGTCCTGGATCTGGCGGCTTAAAACTCACTCCAGGCACGTGTGTGTGCTTGTCCAAAGTCCTGGGAGGAGAATGGAGGAGAAGGGATTGCGGTGTGACCATCCCCTCCAGGGGGTGATTCTCGCTTTCTGTCTCTCTCTGTCTCTTTGGTGAGCGCACATATCCTATAGCAAAAATCTCCCCCCGCCCCCTCAAAAAAGAGCTTAATGTAACTAAAACGTCTCTGTCACCCTGCGATGTCACAGACATCGTAATGCCTCTTTGCAATGCAATCTTCACGTTCGTGGTGATGCTGGTGTGAACTAATCTCAGGCGCTGCCATATGTATAAAAGCGTAGTACATATATTTGCTCAAATTGAATGACCATGTTGCTGAAAAAAGTGAACCCAGATTGTTCTAGTTTTCCCAAAGCATACAAGTTGGCTTTCACAGAGATAGGAGACTCTTTTTTCTTGCTCTTATAGATAATTGGTATACTTACTATATAAATTATGTAACTACAATAGTAAAGTATGACAGCTATGAACAGTTTAGGTAAAATTCAACCTGCTCTTGTGAAGCATATACTTCACCTGAAGAGAGGGGTTCCCATGCCATCCCCCAGCAGCCCCGACCTTAGAGCATCCTGGGGATCCAGCAATAGCCTTGCAGAGGGAATGGAGAGTGTTGGCTAATCTGGCAAATAGGGCAAGTGAGATTCTATTAAAATAGCTCCTACTGGGATCAGGAGATCCCATAATAGTTACGTCGCTGGACTCCCATGTAGTTGATGACAGTCTGAGTCCCAGACCCAGCAGTTTCAAACTCATGCCCGGCACTTGTGCATGCATGCCCCAAATCTCAGGAGGAGAATGGAGGAGAAGGGATTGCAGCATGGCCATCGCCCCTGAGGGGTGATTTCTTGCTTTCTGTCTCTCTGTCTCTCTGGCAAGCGCACGTGCCCGATATCAAAAATCTTTCTAAAAAAAAAAACAACCAAACAAACAAAAAAGCTCCTACTGATAGAAATAGTCATGTGATACAGTGACATTTCAGTCCACAAAGGACCACATGGATGACGGAGGTCCCATGAGATAGACCATCTAGCTCAGGTGTGTAGTGGCCTGTACAGTCTGCGGTTGTGTAAGTACGTTCTATGATGTTTCTGCAACAAAACTGCCTAGTATACCCCCCATCCTCCCACTTTTTTTTTTTTTTTAGGCTTTGCTATGAAGATGGAGTGCATGCTCCTGTGTGTGTGTGCATGTGTGTGTGTGTGAGAGAGAGAAAGAGAGAGAGAGAGAGAGAGAACCCTTAGGGAGATGGCCATACCATAATCTTGTCTCCATTCTGCTCTTGGGAGTTTAGGCATGTATACACATTTGCCCAGCATGTTATTCAAGCTGCTGGGTCTGGGACTTGAACTGCGTAGTTGGCCAGGTGGGACCCAGCCGCCTTCACTACCATGCCCCTGGCTGGCCCTAGTGACCCATTTTTCAGAATGTGTCTCCATTGGTGAGTGACACATGACTGCACACTTTCGGTACTTATTTGTATGTGCTGAACACTTGAAGTGAATGAAATATTTGTGTGGAAATAATTTTGTTTAGGGATTTCTTCCCCCCTCCCCCCTTTCTGGCTCAACCTTTTCCAAAGACTGGTTCTAATTTGAACTGGTTCAGTAGGATTTTAAAAACAAAAACTTGGACTTTGTTTTCAGCACAGTAAAAATAAATAAAATAAAAATAATACTTAGACTGGGTTCAGAGTTCAGCCAATTAGTCAAGTCCATTTGGTGTGTGAGTCATATTATCCAGTCTGCATTACTAACAGTGAGGAATAATTCAAACTGGTGCGTTCTCTCTCTCTCTCTCTGTTTTTTTTCCCTAGCTTAGAGTTTAATGTCTCAGGCCTTTTTGGTCCTGAGTCATCCTTGTTCTAAGCTATCTCAATTTTTTCCCTAGCTCAGAGTTTAATGTCTCAGGCCTCTTTGGTCCTGAGTCATCCTTGTTCTAAGCTATCTCAAAATGACACTCATTTGGGACACCCAATCATAAACAGGAAAAGACTGGCATAAAACCCGACCATCTCTGGGTTCTGACACTGCAGAAGGCCACCAAGCCTGGACTTTTACAAGTCCTCTCATTCAAAGACTTGAAACAGAACTGGCTCTCCCCACCTGTGGGTCTGTGTGCTAAAAAAGGGGCCCAAATCTGTCCCAAGAGCTCTGCAAACTTTCTAGGGCATAGTCAAGCCCAAGCATCTTTGGTTCCCCCAGTTTATACTTATTTTGCAGATGGTTTTTCTTTTCCCTTCCTGTGCTTAGAATCCATATTGGGTGTTCATTCAAAGTTCTTACCTTAGGAACAGAAGACATCAGTATTTCTGGCTCAGTCACAAACACAATGTGGAACATTCTCTTGGAAGCCTAAGGACAATTTCTTCGGTAGCAGGTAGTGGGGGCTCAGGGACCTTAGGGCAATAGCCTACTCTCTGACCCTGGTCCCTGGGTATGTATGCCACCATCCAGGATGGAAGTAAAATCAATGGCATAGTTGCACACTGTTCGGTTTGCTTTGATTCTTCTCATGGGTCTTTCTTATAGGACTTTCCCTCTTGCTATCTTGTTTCCTTGTGCCGTTTTCAAGGCATCAGAATTGCCCTGTCAGCACGAGCCATGAGGTGCTGAACAAATGTTGAAGATATTGTATATGTTTAGCTTGATGTAGCTACTGAGGGATCTGGATCTATGTCTATATTTATATCTATAGGACCTACCTGCACATATGTATAAATAATTATAAAGTATGTACACATGGGCTAGCACTGTGGATGACTAGTAGTGTGTGTATGCACTTACGGGTCCTACTTCTGACCACTGAGTATGCCTGAAAGCAATGGCACCTAGTAGCAACAAGCATACACAGGACACAAATCTTGGAATCTAATGTCTTTCTCTAATAAACAGAACCAGGGCTCCTTGGAGAAGTGCTTAATCGTAGGACTGGGAAAAGGAGTATGAAGACGAGCCTGGAGCATCTTCCAGTACCAGATAGTAAAGAAGTATTCAAAACTAGATGATTAGCTATGTCAACGGAACACAGCAGCCCACTGCAAGAGCTCCCAATAGACAAAGCTAGGACCATCTGAGCAATGAAATAAACAGTATAACATTGAATTATGACCCAAAGTATAAAATAAATCTTTGTAACCTACTCTAATCTTTTTTTTTTTTTTTTTTTTTTGTAGAGAGGTTTTTGCTATAGAACACATGCACTTGTTGGAGAGAAAGAGACAGAAAGCAAGAAAATCACCCTTCAGAGGGGATGGCCACACCACAGTCCCTTCTCCTCCATTCTCCTCTCAGGATCTTGGGCATGCATGCGCACATGCCTAGAGTGAGTTTTAAGCCCCTGTGTCTGAGACTCATACCACGGTCGACTACATGGGAGTCCAGTGGTGTAACCATTATGACATCTTCTGGTCCCCTGATATAAACACATTGTTGAATACATAAGTGGAGAACAGAAAACCCTGCCCAGAAGAATTGCAAATAATTTATGTCACTGATCCTCCCCTAAGGAAGTGGCATGTAACTCCCCACCCCAGAAGTGTGGGCTGCCTGCGAGACTTCCTTTTGATGAGTTCAATGCAGAGAGGGGAACAGAAGGGGCCAGCCACTTGCATGGTGGTTGAGGTGGCTCAGTCTCACATGGCTGATTGTAGGTTCGTGTCCTGGATACGATGGTTTGAAAAACATGCTAGATATGTGTATGTGCTTACCCAAAATCCCAAGGGGATGGTGGATGGAGCAGAAGGAATTGTGACATGATCATCTCTGGGGGGGGAGGGGAGTGTGTCTCTTCTTGCTCTCCTGTTCTGACTCTCTCCCTAGAGTGTTTGCACCCTTGGCAAACACCCTGTTCTCCTTTCTGGAGAGCAGAAAGGATAGCTTTGGAGTGGAGAGATGTGACAAACATTACCTGTGCTGGGTGATCAGAGTCAGTGTCAACAGTGACAAGACGTGCTGACGGCACAGCGATAGCCTGAACCCTTGGTGTGAGAGGCGAGAATGGCCCTGTAGCTTGTGACCTCCCTCCCCGAAACCCATAACCCAGTCTCACTGTGAGGAGAACACTGCACAGACTCACCTAAAGGACATTCTATAAAATACCTATCTGGTACTTTTCCAAACTGTCAAGGCCATGAAAAACAGAAAATCTGAGCAACTGTCACAGCCAAGAAGAGGCTAAAGAGACAGATGACTGAACGGGATGTGTCTTGGATGAAACCTGGAACAGAAAAATGACATTAGTTAAAAAACTAAAGAGAGATGAATAAAGTATGGGCTGTATTCAGTTATAATGTATAAATGCTGGTTTATAAATTGTGAAATTGTGACAAAGGTGTGTGACAATGTAAGTGACGAAGGAAATTGGGGTATGGTACCTAGGAACTCTCTGATACTATTGCAACTTTTCTGTAAATCTAAAATTTAGAAATAAAGTGAAAAGTTTATTTTAAAACGTCTTCCCCTTGGGTCCAGAAGAAGGCATAATAGCTACATTACTGGATTCCCACATAGTCGATGGTGGTTTGAGTCCCGGACCCAGTGGCTTAAAACTCATATAAGGCGTCTGTGCGTGTGTGCCCAAAATCCTGAGAGGAGAATGGAAGAAAGGGGATTGTGGTATGGCCATCCTCCTGGGGGGTGATTTCTCTCTTTATGTCTCTCTGGAAAGTGTACATGCCCTATAAAAATCTCTAAAAAACAAAACAAAACAAAACAAAACTTCCCCTTGATCATTTTCCCCCCTTTCTCCTCACCCTATCCCTCCCAACATGCTGGTCTGCACCCTATGTCCTTGTCATGAAAGAAATCACAGTGATGAAAGCAAGCGGTCTTGACATCGCTGTATAAACTTTGGGGTCCTCTTTGCCTGGAGAGCTGAATACCATTTCTGGGTTTCTGGCACCCTCACTTCTCAGCTTATCTGGTTTCTGAGGGATTTATCGGAGGCATTTCTGTTGGCTGTAATGTGGTTTGAGACATGGTTTGTTTGTAGTCTGGAGTTCTGTACATTAGTCTCTGACTGCCAAAGGAGCCAGACTACACGCTCTTGGGCCAGGGACATGTTGCCCTCAGGGCATGGTGAGGTCTTCTAGAATTATTAACCTCACAGAACTTTGAGGAGGATTAAGTATAAAATGACATCACTTGGCAGTGCTGGGCACAAATAATCATCCAATGGGTGATGACTATGGTCACTGGACCAGGGCGTTCAGGTATTCTTGACAGATCCCTCTTTGTCTAGCAACGCAAGACTATAAGACTAGCATCTTGGAACAGAGCTTCTTGAGGTGCAGAGCCAATCCACTAAGAGGCAGACCATTGACCTTAATCCTATTGACTCTTGGATCTGCCTAATTCTATTTGAGGATCACATGGAAGACTCAAGTGGATTAATTGTCTAGAGAAGAAACCCAATTAAACAAGTTAGCACATTGGTAAGTATTACCCCTAGTTCCATTTCACATAGGCAAGTCAACTGTTTCCTTGCTGCTAACCTAGATCGCTCTCTCTGCTGATTATTGATAAATGGAACTATTTGTATTTCCCAATTATATCTGAACTTCACAAATTACATATTTCCAGAACAAGAGCACAAACTGATCAAGTCAATCTTTGGAAAAGTAGTTGATGAAGGTATAATCCAATACTTTAATTAACATCGAGGCTCTGACATGGAACACACAGAAAGAAAATGAACAAATTGGTTAATTCTGTCTCCTCTGTACTTTAACCATTCCATCTTCACATAGGAAACACACACCTCTATGTGATGTATTTTCTTCTAAGCATTTTATTACAAATGCATAGTTTTTCATCACTTGCTGATTTAATTTGTGCTTAGGAAGTATTCAGTTACCATGCTAAAAGAAAGGGAAGAAACAGCCCAGATGCTTGCTAAGCTAGTGTTCAAGGTTAAGCATTGCAAGATTGCTGCCCTTAACTTTAACAGTTCAGCCTGGCTGCACTGCTTAAACAGCCCAGAAATTAAACCAGAGTTCCTGAGGGATGCTTTTTCATGCTGGATTTTGGTTTGCAAGGTTGACTGTGAACATGCTCTTCATACAGATGGTTTCTCCCTTTGTTCCTATTGCTCTGGCTCGGCTCAGTGCAAAAGAGCCACCAGCAGTTTCTGAAAGTCCCCAGAGGTATCTGAGCGAATCATGTCAGAGAGAGACTTCTGGTACTTCTCTTGGAACTTTGCTTTTATCCCCTGGAGGTCCACCTGTAGGGAAGACAACAGGAGCAACAGAGATGCAGTCTTTATAGTGTGTCCAGCATAAATGGCAGGCACTATTTCTCACTACAACTTGTAAACTGAATTTACCCAACATGAATACACTGCATGCCAGTCCAGTTGCTGATTTCATGTATGTTATTGATGACAGTCTTTCATTTCTGTGTTCCTTAGAAGTCTTGCCTCTCTAGTTTTCTCCTTGCACCATTCTAAGTACATTATACTCATTTATACCTTAAAAGAGTCATATTTAAAAAAAAAAACAAGATCCTGACATTTGATAGAAAGTGAATGAATATAGAAGAGTAACTGCTGAGTAAAGCAAGTCAGGCTATGAAAGAGAGACATTGTATGTCTCCACTTAATATATAATGACTGTTTGCACTCTACAGCAGAAACTAAAAGATTAGAGGATATAGAAGCTTGGAAAATTGTTATAGGTACTGGAGACAGTATGGTAAGAGGTGGGAGAAGGTAGAGGGTGTGATGAAGGAAATTAAGGAGAAAAATAGGCAAGGCATTTATGGGACACAGAAATGGATTGTTGTCTGTTGATGATAACATGTATAGTATCCTCAGCTAGACTGGTGTGAGGTGTATTTGTGTTGGGTAAATTCACTTACTAAGCCAAGCGATGTACAGTGATTGAATGTATAAAGTAAAATTTAAAAAGAAGCCCTCTGAGGCAGGGCTGCTATAATTTCCATTTGTGGATGAGAAGTGGGGAACTGAGTTTGCTACCCAAAGGTTGCAGATGTGTTTGTGTGTAGGGTCAGCTGGTGGCGCAGTGTAATGCAATGCTTTGAGATCTCGAACCTACACGGGGAGGTTCTGGGTTTGTGTTCTCAAAGCCTCCTGGTACATGGCAGTGTACGTGTGCCCTTTATCCAGGGCTGGCTGAGGCTGGGGTGGATTGTGGCACCAAGACCTTGTTGGGGTGCCTCTCTCTCCTCGCTCTGATTCTTTCTCATGAAAGAAAGATGCTAAAAAACCCCAACCTAACAAAAACACCCAAAATTTCAATTTCCTGTGAATTTTATGTGTAACACAATATTGTTTTTCTTTGGAGTTGCTTACAGTTATTTGAAAATAAATGGTTCTGAGGTAGCAAGACTGTACAAAAACCAGGCCGTGGGCCCAATGCGGTCTGCAGGCCATAATTTGCTGACCCTCAGTATAAGGTTAAGAAAATTGTCAACACGAAGATTTGAAATCGAGCACGTTTGCCCTCATCCCCTGATCAGGAAAGATATTGGGACCAGTCAACAAAATTCCAATTAATATTAATTCATAGGATTAGTTTGAATCTCATTCATTGAAATCTGGAAAAACCTAGGAGGTAGAGGTAGGAAGACGACTCAGGAGAAAAACAAATAAAAAAACCACTCTGCCTAAAAACTGTCACAGCCTAGGAAAGGAGAGAATACACAGTTCCAGAAAGAGCATAGTGAATCTCATAAAAGAAGCAAAGAGGCCCACCCTGGTGGCACATCGGTAGCAAACTGAACGGCAGTGTTGGAAGCCACGTGGCTGACTATGGCTTCAGATCCCGAGTCTGCCTGAAAACAGCTGCCAGGTGCATGTGCCCAAGATGTTAAAGCGCTGCAGTGTTCTGGGAAAGCGGATCGGTGTGTGGCAGACTCGAGAGTGCTTCCCCACCCCTGGCCCATCTCGTGTACAGCCTTTCTACCATGAATAAGATTAACTTAAAACTCTTTGCCCCTCTCTTTCTCTCTCTCCCTCTCTCTCTTTAGCATGCACTGCAGACCCACAGACTATGGCTCAGGTATCTGGTTTCTTCTTCTCCTGTCTCAATCAGAGGGCTGCACTAAGAGAGAAAGAGAGAGGATGAGAACTGAGGTTGGGGAGTGAGGAACTGTGTGAGTGGGTGTGGAGCAG
>NW_006160057.1:3101587-3128617 GCF_000334495.1 Tupaia belangeri chinensis
CAGGAATGAGACCACAGATCGAGAGGTGTGTGTCCCTCTGCTCCCCTGCCCGGTCCCTGCTGAGTGCTAGGGAAGGGGAGGGAGGTAGGGTGCAACAGTGGGGCATGTGGAGTTCAGCTCCACTGCTCCTCTGGAGCACTCAGAGGAGACCGTCTACGTGTTTGAGGTGATCAAGGAAACTTGGTTTAATAGTGAGACGAGACGGAGCCCCTTGGAGTAAAACACTCTATGGTCAGGTCGGCCTGTGTCTGGTGGTTAAGGGAGCCAGATTCCACTTCCTGACTGTGGTCTGTTTCCTGGCCCTGATGGCTTGTGAAACGCAGCAGACCCGTGTGTGTGTGCCCCAAATTCCGACAGGATGCAGAAACGGAGAAGGGATTGCAGTGTGCGCATGCCCCTGGAAAGTACTTTCTTTCTCTCCTTTTTCTGTCTCTCTGTCTTTCTCTGGCAGGTGTATGTGCCCTTTGGCAAAAGCAAAAGAAAATACTCCATGGTCCACATTTGGGTGAACACGAGACCCTGATAACCACTCAGGATCAATTCTTGGGTCTTTCAGAATCCTGGGTTTGCCCTATTGCAAACCTGCCCCCTTTAGGCCCCTTGAGACCTCACAGTGACTTTGAGGGGTTGAGTTGCTAAGAGATAGAGAAGGCAGACCTTGGGGAAATGAAGGAGAGAGTAATTTGGAGCATTGAAAGAGAATGAGAGAAGCTGCCAGAGAAGAGCAGAAAATGGCCAAGGGAGGGGGGGAGAGAGAAATGGGCTGTGAAAGACAACAAAAAGCAAAAAGATGAGCAGTGGAGGAGGAGGGAGAAGGACGGAGGAATTCCAGGAATAGAAATCAAAAGGAAAGAACTGTCTTCACGCAAAGTTATATTTAAACACAATTTCAGATTTGCTTGTCAAAATGCCACGGATCAGAATCGGGCTGGTGTCTCTCTCCTTCACTTAATATTGTTTTTAGGAATGGTATCTGTGGTTTTCACCTGCTTGACTTCACTTTATTCTCCAAGGCCTCTCCTACTGCAGACAAAATGCCACTTCCCCGTCTGGCCCTGTAGCCCAAAGCTAGAGCTTTGCATCTTGACAGCTGCTCCCAACCCTTGGGCTACTCATTTTCCTTCGGGAGGAAACAATCATTCTTTGCCATAGGGCATATGCACTAATTGGAGAGAGAAGGAGAGAGAGAAAGAAACAGTGAGAGACAGTGAGAGGGAAAGTGAGAAATCACTCCCCAGGGGAGATGGCCACGCTCCAATCCATTCTCCTTCTGTGATTTTGGGCACGCATGTACATGCACCCAGTGTGATTTTCAAGCTGCCAGATCCAGGATTCAAACTATGATTATCCATGTGGAGAGTCCAGTGCTTTAACCACCATGCCAACTGCTGACCCCCAGGAGACAATTGATTCTTAGGAAATGAAAAACAAACAAAACAACCCTACTAAAGCACCAGTATTCATATGGTACATAACCAGATACACAGCATTATCTGGGCGCTATAATTTCTTGGATATAGGAAATAACAATTAGGAAAACAAAATGCGAAAAGGCTGCTTAGGGACAGCAATAATGGAAAAGGTTGAGAAACGCTGTCTTAGGCTGATGTATTTCTTATGCAAAATCGTGCCTCTGTGGTGTGTACAGTGAAATACAGGTCTAGTCTGGAAGTGGTTGGCCTGCTGTCTCTGCTGCTGGGGACTCTTTCAGTTTCTCTGTTTTGGCTTCCTGAAAATGGAGCCACGCATCGCTTCACCTACATGGTCCCTCTACACACCACCAGGAGCTGACAAAAATAGAAGCAATGATCACTATTGTGTTTTTTTATAAAAAGAAACCGATTGAAGCAGAGCACAGTGTCTTCTGAAAATGTTGGGGAGAGAAGGGTCATCTCTGTTTTACTTTCTGGAAAATAGGCCTTTAATAAACACTACTTGTTGATGACATCAGTGGTGGAGAAAAGAGAAGCCGCAGCTGTCTCTTGCAAGTCGGGTGTGTCTTACCTCGGCCCTGGTCACGATGATGCGGATCAGTGTCTCCTCGTCAGTCCCTGCGCCCTTCATGGACTTGTACAGGCGGTCAGCAAAATAGCCCTCGCGGTCCCGGGCACATCTCACTGGGTAGGACGAGGGAAAAAAGCTTTCAGCTTTTATTGAATACCATGGAGGCCCTCTGAAGAAACAGAGGTGGCTGAGTGTCTCCTGGCTGCCCTTGGAGCTAACCGAGTTGTGAGGCAGAGGTCTGAAAGGAGCTAACTTCACCCTATTGTGGAATGTGATCTAGAAGATTACTGGGTCAGGGCAGCTGGGCTCTTCAACCAGAGCTGGGTCAAAATCACTTCAGATGGATAAGAGGACCTCCTGGTCTTTGCAGACCTCCCAGAGCAGAAGACCAATGGCTCTCCTCAGTGTCTCCCTGCAAAATGAATGATCTCACCAACAGAAATAACATTTTACTGGGGCTGGACAGTGGTGCAGTTTTAAAACAATGCTCTGTGGGGCAATCCCACACAGGAAGGTTCTTGGTTCAAGGCCAGAGACCTTCTTGAATATGCCGGGCATGTGTGTGCCCATGATCTGGGGCTGGCCAAGGCTGGGGTTGGATTGCAGCATCAATACCCTGTTGGGGGTACTGTCTGTCTATCTCTCTTTTCTTACTCATAGAAGAAATTAAAAAAAAAAAAACCAAAAACCAAAAAACCTTTTCATGTCTAAATGAAATCTCTCGTACCAGAGTAGGGTTCCAAGAGAAACACTGATTGGGCAGCAATCTTGCTGTAATAAACTTCATAATCTTGAAGGTCTACTCAGACTGTGGGCTAATTTCTTGTGTTAAATAACCTTCCTACCCTTTGTTTTTCCTTACTAGGCTTGACTCATGAGCCTCACTCTGAACCTCTTCCAAGTGCCTCAAGATCTTCTTAGTCTGGAATGTGAGCTTGATGAAATGTTTCTAAAGATCACCTTCTTCTGATGTTGTCATTCATTCTTCTACCACTACCCTGCCCCCCTTGCCTGCCAGCTTTGATCTGTCTACAGATTCATGAAGTGTTTCTAGTCATCAACCAGGTGAGGGGGCACATCTCTGTTCCTGGGGATCAATTGTTACTCCTTTGGACAGGTGGCATGGTGGTTAAGGTGGCTGAACTCTCACATGGCTGACTATAGTTTGAGTCCTGGACCTGACAGCTTGCTTTTTCACTTTCCTTCTCTCTCTCTATCTCTCTGGTCAACTTAAAAAAAATAACGACAATGAATAAAATGGAATAAAATAATTCTAAAATAATTATGGGTTTATTTTGATGCAAAAAATATAAAATCCATGTATAGTTTCTTTGCTAATATGCATTTTTATAAACTTTTGGAAGACCTCTTGTACTTGTGTAGTTTATTTTCAAGGGCTTTCCTAATCAGTTTTCCTTTCACTATTCTGGAGTACCCCCAACTCCTGTAGCTCATGGTCCCCAGCTCCAAGGTCTTGGCTTTTTCTTCCTCTGTATCTTTCTTGTGCTATTAGTTTTCATCTTTACCATAGCCTAATCTGGTATGTGCATTCACCATGGACTTTTATGCTCCTTAAGAGAAAGAATGGAGTCTTATTTTTTACTTCTGATCCTCACACCTAGCACAATCCCTGAACCCAAGAAGATACTGAGTAAATGCTACATAGTCGAGTGCCTGTACTACCATTTTCTGACTGCTCTGGTGTGTTGCTGACTTTCACTGTATGAGTACAGCTAGGACTTTGAGACTCAGAATGAAGCCAGGAGTTGATGCCTCCTTCTACTTTGAGAATCCGCCTTTGAGCCCTCAGGACAGCCATCCATGCTAGGACTCCTGTGCGTCTAGTGTGGATCATGAGTGTCGCTAAGGCACGCTTAGGGCTCCATCTATCACAGTAGAGAACCAGCTCACTTGAATGTGAAATGAGGATGGACTAAAAAAATAAAAATCAATTACTGACATTGTTTTAGGATAAAGACATACACACACAAAAAGTTTGGCACCTGGAGTACATTTTTTAAGTTCCAGGGCTGCTGCTTCAAGTCATCCTTTTCTTTTTGGGGATACGTCTCTGCATTTCTTATGCCCTTTGGGATGGTGCCTTGGCTCCTCACCATAGGAGTATGGACAATGGACAATGCCTTCTTTCCAGAACTTGCGAAAAGAAAAAGGGAGTCTGCCAGAATTTGCTCCGTGCTGTTATCTTTGCTATTTCCTGCCTTTGGGCAACACCTGGAGAGAAGGTCTTAGAATTTGGATGGTTGGTTGTCAAGATCTGGGCTCCCTTCCCTCTCTTTCTAAATAGGTCACATTCTTTGCAAATAATGAAGAGGACCAAACAGACAAAGAAACCTGCAAGCAATAGGGTATGTGCAAAGCTTGTCCATGGGTCCTAAGCGTGGGTGCTTCTGAGTGTATCAAAGAACCACCTACTGCTGCCTGAGATTAGATAATAGTCTCTGGCTGTTGACTGATGCTCTCATGGACCCAGAATCTTAGCAGGACTGTAGTGGACACTGTAGTGTATCACCCAGATGCCTTCTTTGAAATTGAGGCACTCATTCCAAGGGTTGCTTGCTCCCAGCTGAGTCCCTCTTCAGGAATCGTTCTCTAAGTGAGAGAGGTGGCTTCCCAAGGTTGCAAATGCTCCCTGGGGGCACCAGAATCCACTGGTTGACATGGACTGCAGAGACCTGGCCCCTTTGCTTGGCTTTGCATCTCCCAGTGTCAGAGCTCTCTGTAGACCAGCAAGATCTCTGCTGTATTTGCATCACCTTCACTTTCTCCCTTATTTAACGCTGTTTAGATATGGTCCTAAAACTGTTCCCTAAAATTTTCCCACATGCAAACCTGTATCTCTGAGCCTGGTTCTAAGAAGTCTGACCTAAGACAGGGACTCCCCTAACTTGGCCTTACCGAGAGTTAAATAGGCCTTCTGCAAATCTCCAGATGTTTCCTCTTCAATAGCTTCTTCCATGTCTTTGCCGATGAGCTGGAGAGACAACCAAAGCCCAGCTGTTACTCAGACCTTTCTTTTGACCTTGCCACTCAGGCTATTTCCCCCCTAAAAACACAAAACTATTTAAATTTATCCCTGTGCCTTTGTGGAATTCCTATCCTGCTTCTTCTTTGGCCAGGCTTGGACATTGCCACCCATTCACCTACTCAAGAGGGGGCTCTGGCAGTGGAGGAGCTAGTCCAGATCTGAGTCTAATTAGAGTCACTCCCATGGCTTCAATTTCTTCGCCGATAAATTAGGGAGTGAAGAAGCAATTAATATATGCTATAGCAATAATTCTTTACATTTATACAGTGCTTTGGTTTCCAGTGTGTTTTTATTTTAATTCTTTCCAGTTCTGGTTTCCTAGAAGGCTGTGTTGCAGTGATCCAACCTGCGCCTCCCTTTGCTGGGACTAGAGACTCCGCTGCTTAGTTTGGATGAAGTAAGTAGAGAGTGTGAAGTTCATGATAAGGACTTGTTCCAGCGTTCTTGACAGAGTAGGGCCACAAGGGCAGGAAGCTGGGGGGCTGACTATGTCCATACCCCATTTTCCTTCACTCTGGGGTGATTGCAAACCGTGGTGTATTCACCACTGGCTCACATGTCCCTCTGCCTAGCATTATACATTGGGTTTCTTTCCAAATATTTACAGAAGTTGAAGTTCAGAGTAAATCGTGACTATCCTTAACACAAATACTGCCTGAGCCAAACTTTGCAGCAGGCAGGCAGAGAGCAGAGTGCTTTGCTGGATTTGGGGAAATGCAGTTAAACATGAGAAATACTGAAACTTCTTTCTTAGAAATTACCTTTGAGGACATGACACAATTGTTTCTACACATAATTGGGTCTGTTGAGTACATTCCAGTGGAGTTGATGTAGTTTATTTTGAAAATACAGGTAAACAAAATACTCTTTGTGATGTAGGCACAATGGATGTGAGGGAAGGAGGTCCGGATGTACTGAGGCCCTGGTGCCTGACCTCCTAGTCATCATCCGTGTATCCAGAGGCCTTGGTCTGTGGCAGTGGAGACCAGATTAAAGAAGAAGGGAACTGGGGTTGGCTTGTAATCCTGTCCCTTCCTTAGCTGTTCCCAGCCTTTCTTGGGTTTGATGGGAGTTGCTATGTCGGAAGGGACTGGTATCCTTATCCCAGAAACAAGGTTCTTATTCTGAGATTGAGACTGAGATTGCATTTCAAGAGGACCTTTTGTTTACATATGTCTGTGTTTGCTTAAAAAAAAAAAATCCTAACATTAAACCACTTTCTGTTCCTATTGTTCATAGCCACCCGGAACAGTGTTTTTCAATGTCCTATAGATTCTCACCCTGCAGAACAGATGAAAGCAGAAAAGTGGGGTCTGTTCTGGGGAGGCAAGAGGTGGGCTCCTTACCCTGCCCCAGATGTTAGGCCTGTTTCTGCTCTCTCAGGGTCTTCCTTGCATGACTCCAAGGGGTGCTATTCACAGAGTACAACCAGAGGGTATCACCCTCTTCTCTTCCTGCCCCACCCTGCTCCTGGTAGCTGCTGAGGCATTTCCACAGGCCCTGTGGAACACAAGCTAAAAACAATTGGCCTGCGCTACTGGGACTCTGCTCTGCACGCCTTTCACTTCGGTTACAGGAACAGTTGATTCCTAGGATCTCTGATCTCAGTACAAAAACACATTATGAGGGTGGATTCTAAACAAGTCTCAAAGACTAGATAGACAGCTAGTTATGTCTGGAGCAGGTTCTTGGAAGAATAGTGAAGACATTGCTTTCCTTTAAAATCTATTCCTCCATGTTGGCTGAAAGCCAACAGCAGAGCCCTGTGTGTTTCGGCTTTGACCATAGGGTTGCAGGGGACAGGCTCAGGCCAGCAGATGGCATAGCAGTTGTGTCACTGGACTCTCACATGGCCAACTGTGGTTCGAATCCCAGACCCGGTGGCTTGAAAACCATGGCGGGCACTTGTACATGTGTGCCCAAGTTCTTGGGAAGAGAATGGAAGAGGAGGGATTGTGGCATGGCCATCGTCTCTGGGGGGTAATTTCTCACATTCCCTCTCGTTGTCTCAGTCTCTCTCTGAGCACAAGTGCCCTAAAGCTAACACCTCTAAAACAAAACAAAACAAAACAGGCTCTGGCATGGGCTACGGAACATGTGCAGGGGAGGGACGAGGGATAAGGCACATGCAGAGACGCTGGCCAGGCAGGCTGAATGTGCACCTACTGTTCATTCTGAGCCCTGTTTGGGGCACTGACTTTGGCTTTGTAATTATGCCATTTTTATACATTTGGTAAAGTTTGAGACTATAATAATCTTGTATGGTGCAGCAGTCTGAGGAATGTTGAGCTGGTATTACTTAGGGTGTCAGAAGTGAAGAGTCAGGCTAAGAAGGCAAATAAAGAGCAAAACTGAAATTTTGTGCTAAAAAAATCCAACTCTATGGCAGGACAACCTATGTTACATCCCACATACTGGTGATCTCACACTGGCATGCTAGCGGTTTCGGCCACAGACCATCAGAAATGTTATAGAACCTGGGTCCTAAGGGCAGGGCAAACTCTAGAAAATCCAAAATGAAGATCAAGGTGAATGATGCTCAAGCAAAGTTTTTGGGATAGATGAAAAGGTAGCACTTTGGAGCTGGTTTTATGTAAATTTGTAGATTTCCTTCCTGTCCATTGGAGTTTTAGCTCTGACATTTGGCACTGTTGGTTCATACAGGGAGACTCCTAGCAATTGCGAATGTTTATTAAGTGCCTACTGCATGGGTGCTTACTTCTGTCAATTCATTTGAATTAGAAACTTTTTTGGGGAAGGTCAGAGGGTGCATGCACTTGCCAAAAAGAGAGAAAGAGAGAGGAGAAAGTACCCCATGGTACCTTCCTGGGCTTCATGGAACACAATCCCCGGGGGGTGCTATCACACAGTACAATGAGATGCTATAGGGAGGCCACAATCCCTTCTCCCCCATCTCTCCCTCCTTTTGGGATTTTTGGGCACACAGGCACAAGCATCCAGTGTTTCTCTCAAGTCATCAAGTCTGGAATTTCAGCCATATGGTTGACCATGGATCCAGTTGTTCTAACCACCAGCCCATGGAACCAGCCTAAAGTAGGAACTATTGAGTGGTCAGAAAAGTCATGAAAATATTCTAAGCAAAAATACATTGTGACTTTTCTGACAACCCAGTATTAGTGTTCCTATTTTAAGTTCAGCAAACTGAAGCCCCAAACACTTAATAATTGGCCCAAGGCCACATAGTTAGTAGCTTAGAGTTGACTTCTCAAACTTTAACATGCATTGGAATCAACAGGAAGATTTGTTAAAACGGGGCTGGGGGACCAGCAGTTGGCATGATGGCTATGTCACTGGACTCCCATGTAGTCGACTGCAGTTCAAGTCTTGGACCTGATGGCTTGAACTCATGCTGGGCACGTGTGTGTGTGTTCTCAAAAATCCCAGGAAGAGAATGGAGGAGAAGGGATTGTGGTGTGGCCATCCTCCCTGGGGGAGTGATTTCTCGCTTTCCGTCTCTCTGTCTCTCTCTGTCTTTCTGGAGAGTGCACGTGCCCTATAGCAAAAACCTCTCAAAAAACAAAAACCAAAACAGAAACAGCAAAAAAGGAGTAGTAAGGACCCCACCACAGGGAATCTGATCTGGTGGGTCTGGAGGGGATTTTAGAGTTCTTGTTTTTAATAGGTTCTCAAGTGATACCAGTGCTGTTTGGAGAACAACTCTGAGCTACTGGCCTAGAGAGGGTCCTGGCAGGTAGTAGTGGTTTACACACACACACACACACACACACACACACACATACTTTCACATGTATGTGTGCTTCAACAGTGATTGTCAATGACAGCCCTCTCCAGAAACTCCCTTGGGGGCCCTCCCTGTCACGTGGAAAGAGGACCTCAGTCTCAACCAGGGAGAAGTCCTCCAGCTTGAGGCTGCGTGGCTCCAGGCACAAAGACCAGGGGACTGCAGGGTCAGCTGCCTTTGATCATGACTCTGGGCACGATTTGAAAGCAGAGGGCCCTAAAGGCTTATATACAGCAATGATAAAATTCCAAAACTTTATTGTCTTTTCATCTGCTGGCAACACATAGGAAATGCTATTTCGAGTGAGGAGCAGCCAGCTCCAGCGAGGTAGGAACTCCGGCCGGGAATCTTGGAGTTCTCATCCACTTTCGGCTACTGACTTGCTGTGTGGTCCTGATAAGTTACAGATGGTTCCCTCTCAGCAGACTTCCCTCGTCCAGCAATGCTGGGTCACCGTACTGCCCAGTGTACATGCTAGATACAGTGTTCTTGAGCATTTGAAATGCGAGGCAGGGCAAAGAAGTGTTTCAAATAGATACGAGCACTCTAAAAATATAAAATAAAGAGACCCTGCCCACCAAAAAAATCTGATACCCTAGAAAAGTCTTCTTGTAAGTCAAGACAGCTCTTCTGCTAAGTGCTACTAAGTGCTCTGTAGTAACTAGCTCATTGTGTCAATTTAAAATGATTGTGAGATTATAAGATAATTTAGGGGTCAGCAGGTGGTATGGTGGATAAGGCGCTGGACTCCCACATGGCGGACTGCAGTTCGAGTCTCAGACCGGGTGCCTTGCTTTCTTGCTTTCTTCCTCTGTCTCTGGTGAGCCCTCTAGCTCTCATGGACCCATTTATTTATTTTTATCAAATAATAAATAAAATGAATAATTATTAAAAATTGTTTACACACATCTTTTCTGAAAGCATATTCCTGGGGGGTGTCACATCTGTCTTGAGAGTTGTAGGCAGTGTTAGCCCTACTGTAAATTGCAATAATAATGAATGAGCGTGTATATGCTGACCACAGGCCAGATACTGTCCTGAGTCTTTAACCCTTCAGATAACTCCATGAGGGTGTGGTGGTGATGTTCATGGTCCTAGTACAAAAAGGAGGGAGGGATGTAGTGGTCACTTTCTGGTGGTAGAACCTGGAATTGGACCTGGAGCCTTTGACTCTTTTTATTTTTATTTTTTTGGAGAGGTTTTCACCATAGGGCGCGTGCATTCGCCAGACAGACAGAGAGAGACGTAGAGACAGAAAGCGAGAAATCACCCCCCAGGGGGGATGGTCACGCCGCAGTCCCTTCTCCTCCGTTCTCCTCTCGGGATCTTGGGCACGCATGCACTCTACGTGCATGGCATGAGTTTTAAGCCACCAGGTCCGGGACGCGAACTACACGGGAGTCCAGCAACATAGCCATTACGCTAACTGTTGGTTCCCAGACCCTTTGACTCTTGAGCTTGGCTCCTAAATACGACACCATTCTGCTTCCCTACCCTCTGCTGTCAAGCCGGCTTTCACTGGGCACTGTTTTGGGGCTGGGAGAGTCTTTGTGGGGGACTGTCCTTTGCATTGTAAGATGTTCATCGTCATCGCAGGCCTTGACCCACCAGATGCCAGTAACACTGCTCCCTCATCCTCCCAGCAGTGGCAGCCTCAAAGATTTCCAGACATTGTCTGGCATTGTCTGACATTATCCCTTGGGTGGCCCCCAATCGCCCCCAACTGAGCACCACTATTATGAAGGATCTTCCAGTTCCAAACCCAAGATCTCAGCTTCTTTGGGTAATAACTCAGGATCCATTTCCAAGCGACCCCTCCTGCCCCAGCACGGGTACTTACGATCTGATAGGCTTGAAAGGTGGCTCGTAACTGCTTGAGGCTCCTCTTGGCCAGGACCTCATTGAAGGCGAGCTCATCAGTGCCCCAGCGGCCTTCCCCTGCCTGAGGGTTAAATGCAAACATTTCGAAAAAGTCTTTTAGGAAAAGACTGAATATACAATGACACAACCAGTTCTCGCTCTACAGGAAATGATCAAATATAGACCAAATAGGAAGTCAACTGGATGGACTCAGCACTCTTCTAACCGTCAAGCATACTGTACAAACTTATGTATTTTAGTTACGTACTTCCTTATTCCAAATAATAAACGGACGCGGTGGCTAACTCCAGAGCACACAGATGGGGACGATTCTTTACGTGATGATCTATAAAGATCTGAGCGATCGACATCTCTTTCACTGTCGTTGCTAGAAGGCATGTGGCTCACCAGAGACAGAGGGAGAAAAGGAAGCTCCTCCAGGGGGTGTAGTCACGTCACAATGCCTTCTCCTCCATCTCTCCCTCCTTGTGGGATTTTGGGAATGCATGCATGTGTGACCTCAAGCTACAAGGTCTGCAACCTGAACTGCACAGTCTCACATGAGACCTGGCTGCCCTAACCACTAGGCTACAGAGCCAGCCCCGCATCTACTAAAGGTCATACTTCCTTCCTAAGAGACTCACATTTGCATGAAACAAACATTTGTTGGAAATAATGCTAATTAGGAAAAGAACTGGTGAAGACTGGCACATCCGCCCACTTACATCATACAGATCTTTGGCATCCTGACCAGCAAGGTCTTTGTCCACGTCATCTCCTTCATCACGATTAGCCTAGACAAATTGACACATTGTTATTAACTGGAGTTCCTGCCAGACCACAGAAAACAAGAAGAGAAAGTCCTGGAAAATGGGGGGTGGGGGAGAGAGTGGAGGGTTCTTATTTTAGAGGAGTGGCCTGAAACTTGGTTCAGCCCAGAGAAGGGAAAGAAGACCTGCTCTTTGCTGCCATCTTTTGGGTACAACTGATAAACAGAGCTTCTGGGATGACATGTTCTCTCCCTCTCTCCCTCTCCCTCTCCCTCTCCCTCTCTCTTTGGTAGAAACTGTGACTTCTGTCTCCAAGCAGGCTCATAGCAACCTCTGATGTCCTCTAGAGTGAATTCATTGTGAGGCAACCTGTCTTCCTTCCAAATGACCAAATGTCACTACTCAGGGTTCTAGTGCCAAGACCTTCCACTCCAACCCTGAGATTGGTCAGGGCGGGTCACAGAAGTCTAACATAAGCTCTTGTGGTGGGCAGATCATCCTGAGATGACCCCACAGCCCGTGCCCTTGTATAGTCCCCTTCATAGGTAAGCCCCATGAGTACAAGATTCTACTCCTACAATTACCCCGTTGTTGGATGGCAAGGGGATTTTTGCTGATGTAATTCAGGTCCTCAGTCAGTTGAGTTCGTAGACAGGGAAATTATCCTGTGTGGGCCTGACCTAATCAGATGAGCGCTTCAGAGGTCAGAGACAGAAAAAAGTCAGAGAGATGAGCTCCTACTGGCCTGGGAAAAAATTAGCCACATTGTGAACTGCCAATGGGACCATGTGGCAGGGAGGTGTGGATGGTCTCTAGGAACTGATATGGTCTCTGGTGACAGTGAGAAAACAAGGACATCAGGCATGCAGCCACAAGGAAATGAATTCTGCCAATAGCTGGTGAGTTTGGGTGAGGGCTCAGCTTTAGAAGAGGGCATCCCTAGCTGACACTGATTTTAGCCTGGTGAGACCCGGAGCATAAGAGTCAGCTAACCTCACACCTGGACCCCAACCCATAGAATCTATGAGCTAATAGATCTACGTGGTTTTCAGCTGCTAAGTTTATGGCATTTGTCACACCCTTCCTCTTGCAGGATAAGTCACCTCTTTTTGGTACTGTGCTGTCTATATTGGGGGACACAGACAGAGGAAACACACACAGCTCTCTCATGGAGATGGGTGTATCAGTGAGAACACAGATGCTGTCTGTCTGGAGGCCCAGGTATGGTGTCCTAGCAGGGCCAATTCTGAAAGCCCTGTTTTCCTGGCTGGGTTCCTTGCAGTGGTTTCGTACAGGCTTAGACTTGGAGTGAATCCTAGAAGTAAGTGTAGAGCTGTTTTGTGGAAAGTGTCCTGCTTGGGGTCAGATAGCCTGAGTCTTCCTCTTGGGCTGTGTTTAGTGGCTAGGTTACCCACCTTCTCAAGGGCTAAGTTTCCTCACTGGCAAAATGAAATAGCTATGTGTAATGAATTCATTAACCAAAAGGGATCGTAAACTGCAATGACTAGGCAGACCCAAAGATTACTTCCCAAGACCATAAAGGAGGTGAGACCTCTTTACTCTTACCTGTAGCAGGGACACCAGAATTTTTTTTAGATTTCCACTTGTATCATCTTTGACATCTGATTCAAGACTCCTGCCAAATACTTTTGAGGAAGCAAAAAGGAAGGGCGAAAGTGGGTGATTTAGTTTCCCAGAAGTATTTTGAAAAGGAGATACTTTAAAGCCCGAACAAGGGGTCACTTACATCTTTGGTAGGCCTCTTTGATGGCAATGATTTCCTAGGGAAGGTAATTAAAAAGAAAATCAATACTCCAAAAGGGAGTAATCAAGAACATAGTTGACATACAGAGAGAAGAGACAGAAGTCTGTCTCTGAACACAGCAGCCTTGGTGAATTCCTTCTGAGACGGAGCATATCCCTGGTGGTGTGAAGGGGACTCTGCATGCAAACATCACAGACACACAAGTACCCTACGCATACATTCTCCTTAGTAAAAAGAGAAAACACAACAGATAAACTTATACCTTTCCTCACCACTTCCTTGTGCAGTCTTATACCCCTAGCCCTGCCTGGGTAGCTAGTATTCAAAAATCTTCCCAAGAATTTTCCTTTGCATTTGTGTATTTTCTTTGCACATGGGTATTACTAAAAATATTAGTTTGTTGGAAAAGTCATGACTTTTCCAATGACCCAATATATAGAATCGTTTTGTGTATGTGTTATTTGTTCAGAAGGTAGACTGCTGTGCCTCTCGTGCTTTGACTTGGTTTTTCACTCAATAATAATGTTCTGGAGATCCAGTTATGCTTGTATATAGATAGTTACCTCTTTAAAAAAAAAAAATGTGTTTTTTTTTTTTGCCATAGGGCATGTGCACTCACTGGAGAGAGACAGAAACAGTGAGAGGGAAAGAAGTGAGAAATCACCCTCCAGGGGGATGGCCACACCACAATCCCTGCTCCTTCATTCTCCTCCTGGGATTTTGGGCATGCATGCACATGTGCCTGGTGTGAGTCTCAAGCCACAAGATCCAGGATTCAAACTGTAGTTGGCCATGTGAGAGTCCAGGGCCTTGACCAGTATGCCACCTGTTAGCCTCCACCTGTGGTTTTTAAAAGGCTCCATTTTGCTATAGTTCCTTAACTAGCCTCCTATTGATGAACGTATAGGTTGTTTTCAGTTTGCCTCTACTTTGAACAAAGCTTTATTCAGTAGGTGAGTGCACGGCTTTCTCTCTGGGGTGTGCAGTGAGGGGAATTGTTTTATATTTCAATGACTTGTGCCAAGTGGCCCATCTCAGGAGCTACCTCAGGTTACATTTGAGGCATGTCCTCAAGCCATTAGCAGCAAGCAGGTTAAGATGAAAATCACTGGGCAGTGATGGGATAAGACAGTGGGGACCGCGGAGAGGAGGAGCCTGGCTGCTGGGCTTAGATGGGAGGTAGGAAGAGAAGGCCAAGGGTGGGGGAGGCTGGCCACTGTGATTGTGCTGTTCCTGCCCCTTCCTCCTCCTGCCAATCCACTACCTGGATCTGCCAGAAGTCAACCCTACTTTCTCCAGTTTTCTTCTCTTAATCGCAAGATCTTTTTGATTGAAAACGGCTTTGCTTGTTGCTAAAGGCAGGGGCCTTAAAGAAACAGGCTGGAAGATGGGAGAGAAGAAGGGAGGCTGTGATCGAATCAGACTTTAAAGAATAATGAAATTAACTGTTTTTGTAAGGGCAGATGCTGATTGCCCCTGACATTGGATGCCTCATTGCTGGGACCTTGTAGTTCGGATGTTGAGTGGGGAGTGTCGAGTGGGAAGGGGGGGAATGTTGGGGGACTTTTGGTGGGGAATGTTGTGTGCTCTTGGCCTAAACCACTACTACTTGGTATCTGAGCTGTCATTGCTGGGACCTTGTAGTTCAGATGTTGAGTGGGGAGTGTCGAGTGGGAAGGGGGGGAATGTTGTGTGCTCTTGGCCTAGACCACTACTACTTGGTGTCTGAGCTGAGCCTGCTCTGAGCCACAGTCCTAACCTGAAGCTCCTTGAAGTGCAGGGTTTCTGTTATCTTGGGGAAAGGAAATACGATTTTTCAGAAGAGGGGTTTGCAACTGTGGTTCCCAGTTGCAGTGGCACTTTGGTAAAAATGGCTGAACAGGGTGAGAGGTCGCCCACACTCAAGGCTTCAGGTCTCACATCAGTGTCAAAGCGCTGCTTCCATTTTCCCTTGTTATCTCTTTCTCACTGGGAAGCCTCAAGAATGTTGGGTGTTTCTGGCATTTTCCGTGGTGGGTTTCCCCCATTCTATGGTGACAGAAGAGGAGGCGTTTTGTTATTGTTGATTTGTAAACCCATTTTACTCTTGGTGCATTCTTTGGCCCTCCTGGCTTCTGAAACCAGAGATGTGTGGGCTCCAGTGGGGCCTTAGCACATGTTCTTCTCATCTCCTGGCAAAGTGGCTGTGTCCAAGGAACAGGGCAGAGGGTTGCTGATGGGGTGCAGAATCCTCAGGGAGCTGCTGGGGTGTTAGCTGGGATCCTGTGGCTCTGCTCACCTCCTCGTCTTGTTACAGTCTTCATACTCTACTCTAATGACGGCCCTGGGCATGGGCATGGCAGTGACCTCAGCAGCTGCCCACTTACTGCACTACTCATGCCGAAGACCACAAAGTCAGGCCGGGAGGGAGGGGTGAAGTCGAATCTTGCCTCTTGCATAAGGTTGTACATTGGACAAACTAAAGCTCGATTGACACAGCTCTTCTGGAAGGATCTATTCTGTCACGCCAGGGGCCACGACACCTGATCTCTGGAAGACTGGAGGAGATGTCCCTCTTGCATAGGTAAGCAGACAGGTCTCTTCCCAGACACCTGCTCACCCCATAGATAGAATGCAGAGGAGCAGTTTCCCTTCCGGGAGCTACATGTAGACTCGCCCTCCAGGGCTACGTCCCAGCGCTTGGGACTGACCTTATTGGTTCCTGTGCACAGGGTCTCGATGAGCACAGACTCGTCTGTACCCAGACCCTTCATCGCCTTCTGCAGCTGCCGGGCGGCGTACTCGCTGGGGCGGTCCAGAAGGGCCAAGGCTGTCTTCTCGAAGTTTCCACTCAGCTCACCCTTGAGCACCTCCTCCAAGTCCTGTAGGAAGACAGCGAAAAACTTGAGTGGACATGGCCCTGGGGGAGAGGACCAGATATCTGCTTGTACTGCTGCACAGATTTGGGATCAATAAGAGACCAGCAACCTGCTCTAGAGGAGAGTGCGCCCCACGGCTGCCTGGCCGTCTCCCCCAGGACTGGCAGGGAAGAGAGCCCATGCTTGGGGTTGGAGACCCCAAAGATGGATCATGATAATAACAGCTTTTGCAGAACATTTTAGAGTTTAAAGAACTTTCTCAGAAGATTCTCAAGACAGCCCTGGGGAGCTGGCAGGAGAGGTCTGGCAATATCCCCACTTACTGAACATTAGAGATGAAAGGTTTGCTCCCAAATGTTGAGCTAGAAAGGACTGAACACGGGTCTATTATCTCTAGGGGGAAAGAGATAATTTGTCATCCAAACTGGGTTCCTTTGAAGGAAAAAGGGACCACTGTTAATTGCAGGGGATGGGGGAATAAGCAAGGACACTCTTGGGCAAAGTAGATAAATAGCCATTTCGGTTATCTTGTCAAATCCTGAAAGGGATGCACATGGGAAAAGTGCAGACAGGCAGAGGAGTGTGTGAAATTCTCCCTAGTGCTGTTTTTGGCAAACATTTTTCTTCTTTTTTTTTTTTTTTTTACGTGCCACAGGGTACTTGCACATGCATGTACACATGAGAGAGAGCACTCTCTGATGGGGCCTGGTCACACTGCAATGCTTTTCACTACATTTCTCAAGCCTCTGGATCCTTGGCAAGCATGCACGTGTGCATGCTTGGTGGGTTTTAAACTTCTGGGGTTAGGATTAGAACCATGGTTGATCATGTGGATCTGGCTCCCTCCACATAGCACTTAACCACTGCAATAGGGGGCCGAACTTGTCTTCATCTCTTCTTAGAGCACCTCTTATCACAAGAGAATTAACTGTCTTCGCCTGTCTATCCCCCTCTGAGGAGATGGTTTAATAAGGAAAAGGTCAAGAAGAGGCATTTGGTCTAATGAGAGTCACCAATATCTCAGCTTCAATGAATAATCTTCATGCGGAGTGACAGCTCAGCATCTCAAGGATCCAAACTACAGCCTGGGCTGGGCCTGGCCACTCAGTCACGGTAGCTTTGGGACCCTGGAAATGTACTTAATTTACCAACTATCTGTTTCCTTCTCTAAAAAAATAAAGCAAATATGGGACCAGCAGATGGCGTAATGGTTACATTGCTGGACTTCCATGCAGTCAATTGTAGTTCGAGTCCCAGACCCAGTAACTTAAAACTCACACAGGGCATGTGTGCATGTGTGCCTGAGTCCAAGGGGAGAATGGAAGAGAAGGAATTGGGGCCTGGCCATCTTTCCTGTGGGGCAATTTCTCACTTTCTGTCTCTATGGTGAACACTTGTGCCCTACAGCAAAAGATCTCTCTAAAAATAAATAAGAACAAAGCAAATAATATTTACCTCATAGGAGTGTTGAGAGAATTGGTTAAGATAATCCAGGTAAACACCAAACATGGAGCCTGGTACATTATAAATGCTCGGGACCAACAGTTAGCATAATGGCTATGTCGCTTGGCTCCCATGTAGTCAACCGTGGTTTGAGTCCCAGACCTGGTGGCTTAAACTCACGCTGGGTGCATGTGCGTATGTGCCCAAGATCCCAAGAGGAGAATGGAGAAGAGATTGCAGCGTGGCCAACCCCCCTGGGGGGTGATTTCTCACTTTCTGTCTTTCTGTCTCTGTCTTTCCGGCGAGCGCACACACCCTATAGCAAAAACCTCTCAAAATACATACATACATCCATAAATGCTCAAGAAGTGTTTATTATTATTATCTCATGCAAGTCAACGATCTCACAAATGAACTTGTAGGCTCTAGCCTTGAGAGAAAAAGTCCAGTTGTGTTGTTTTGAGACAGGCTCTTGATGTTATAATTCTCCTGCCTCAGCCTCCTAAGTTGCCAGGTCTACAGATGCCCACCCCCATACTCTGTCTTCAGTTGGATCTGGAACTGAACTCGAGCCTCCGCTGTGGTCCCAATCTGCAGAGCACAGCACCTTTACGGCTCATGTCTTCATGGCTGGCCCCATTGCCTACTCTTACAAGTCACAGGCATAAAACAAATCCTGTGTATTTCTACTGCATTTGAATAGAGAAGCGGGCTCAGCATACCTTGAAACTTATCCTTGGCACTGCCTGCTCATAGGCTATGTTTCCTTGGGATGATTATTCTCTTTGGAGCTCAAAGATGTGAGGACTTAGATGTGCTATCTCTAACATTTTCTAACTTTGGGTCGTTGGGAATTTAGATGACTTCTGTGGCCTTGTGGCTCTCTGAAACACAGCTGACAACTGGAATGTAAGTGAATGATGAGCAAATGAAGGTCTCATGAAGTTTTGCACTAGAATATGCCCACTTTATTTTACTTTTTCACTAAGGGCATGTGCACTTGCCAGAAAGAGACAGAGTGGCAGGGAGAGAAGAAAGCACCCCTCCCACGGGGAATGGTCACGCCACCATCCCTTCTCCTCCATCACTCTCTCCTTCTCAGGATTTTGGGCACACACACTAGTATGTTTCTCAAGCTGCCAGTCCAGTCTGAGATTTGAACCATGTAGTTGGCCATGTGGGACCTGCAGCCTCAACCGCCAGGCCAGAGCTGCATGCCCACTTTAATTTTAGCACAGCGCCTAGGCTCTTACTTTGAACCTATTTACTCTTCTTTCAGACTGTCTGAGAAGCCTTGTCTCTGACTTCCCACACTGGGAGAATGGAAGCAGATATGACTTGGGTGTTAGGCACACTGACAAGGATGACAATTCAGCTTCATTCAATTCAGTTCATATGATTTATTGAATACTATACTGAATGCAAAAAACATGGGTACCTGGCCAAAGTCTAAGTAGGGAAATCTGTTTCTTTCTCTGTCTCTATATCTACTTAGACCTATTGTGATTGAATCTGTGTATGTTTTATAAATATAGAATAAATGTATAATAATTGATATTCTCTTTGCATATTTGTAATTCTAATGACATTAAGGAAAGGTTAGGTGGGGCAAGCTGGTGGCATGGTGGTTAAGGCCCTGGACTCCCACGTGGCCAACTATGGTTCAAGTCCCGGGCCTGGTGGCTTGAAAACCATGGGGCATGTGTGTGTGCCCAGAATCCTACAAGGAAAATGAAGGAGACAGCATGACCATCCCCACTGATTTCTCACTTTCTCTCTCACTGACTCTCTCTGGCAAAAAAACTAAAAAAAAAAAAAAAAAAAAAAAGGTTAAGTTACACACATTACATATTAATAAAGAAACAAGAAAACCTAATCCATGTTTAACCATTTCCATAGATAAAAGTATCATCAACAAAAAGAATTTAAAAACAAGAGAGAAAGTATAAATAAAGAAAGAGGTATTGATGATTAAAGAAATGGAGGGTTTTTTTTTTTCCAATTTTCTGTAACAGTCACTTCAAGAATGTATTATTCTTGGAGGCCTTAATAAATAAAAATTTCATGTATAAGACCTACTGATTTTCAAATCACCAGCCTATCTTTAAGTTAGTATGTGGAATTAGTCCAAATTGAGCAGAAAAAATGACTATGAGTTTAATAGAAAAATAAAGACAATTTAAGAATAATGAGCTAAAGAGTATTGCTTTTATAGGCTATTAAGTTAATGAAGCAATTTCAGTTTTTCTGAAGTCAATTTAAGTTTTAAATTGTCTTTTCAGTTGTTCTCCTGGTTGAAGTCAGTAAAGCTATAAAGGTCTTCTCTGCTACCTTGAGAACATCAAGGCACAGCAGTCAAGGCCAGGTGTGTGTACGCACTGCCAAGGGCCCCGGGATCACCTTGCCGAATGTCGCCTTGTACTTCTGCTTGATTTGCTGCCTCTCATCCGATGTCCTGTTTGACAAGATTTCAATGATGGCTACTTCATCAGTTCCTAAGGTGCAGGAGAAAAAAAGACACTGTGAACAGGAAATATAACTAAGTCATGACTTAAGGGTTAAAGGAGATCAGAGACGGGACCAGCAGTTAGCGTAACGGCTATGTTGCTGGACTCCCATGTAGTCAACTGGTTCGTGTCCCGGATCCGGTGGCTTAAACTCACACCAGGCACGTGTATGTGCATGCCCAAGATCCCAAGGGGAGAATGGAGGAGAAGGGATTGCGGTGTGGCCATCTTCTCTGGGGGGTGATTTCTTGCTTTCTGTCTCTCTGTCTGTCTCTTTCTGGAGAATGCAGGCACCCTATAGCAAAAACCTCTCAAAAAAATAATAATAAATAAAGGAGATCAGAGGTTTCCAAAGCAGAACCAAATGGTTCTGCTTCTTTCTACTCATTCCAACAAATATCCATGGAGGCCTCATATAGCATGTGGCATGGTGCTTGGCACTTTGGTGGAAAGAAAATTAGCATGACCTGTTCCTTAATTTCATTTATTGAGAAATGAAAACTCAAGAGAGAAAAGGAAAGTGTGTCCACACAAGATATGTACACGAATGTTTCTACTAACTCAAAGGTAGAAACCACTCCAGTGCCTGTCAACTGATGAATGGATAACCAAAATGTGGTATATCCATTCAATGAGGTGTTATTTGGCTAGAAAATAGAACGAAGTGTTGATACATGTTACAACATGAGCGAATCTTGAACACTACATGACGTGAAAGAAGTCAATCACAAGACCACACGTGTAACTTCACTCACATGAAAGTGCAGAATAGGGAAACTGATAGAGGGAGAAAGTATATTAGTGACTTGGAGTGAATACCAACATGGAGTGATAGCTAAAGGGTTTGGAGCTTTTCCTTTGTCTCTTTTAATTGCCAGAGGATGTGTGTGCTTGCCAGAAGAGAGGGAGAGAGAGAAGAAAACACTCCTCAGTGGGCATGGTTACCCCACAATCTCATCTCCATTTCTCCATCTTGTTTAGATTTTCAATATCCATCTCTCAGCATCCTTGATCAGCCCTTCTTTCACTTGCTCTTTAAACTCATTTTCCAGTTCTTCTTTCTAGTTGTGGTCACTTCTATCCCAGAGGACCATTACCCTTTGGCTGATGAATCCTGGATGCCACCCCCCCCCCCCCACCCAGCCCTTTTCTTTCCGCTAGATTCAGTCCTTATTTCCAGCTACCTGGGACCATCTGCCCGTGGAACTTCAAAGACATTTCCATTTGCAGTGCTGCTAAAGCAGAAATCATTTGATCTAGCCTTCAATCCACTGCCTACCCAATTACTTGAGCTTAGTGAATAACATTACTTGGATTAGAAAATTCAGAGACATGCTTCAGGGCCCACGTTCTGTCCCTTTTATTTTCCCAAATCTCCAAAAGTTCCTATGAGACAGTCCTTTCATCTGCCTCTCTTTATTTGTGTCCCTCCTGCCTAATAGGCCCTAGTTGTTCATAGTCACGGTGCCTGGCTCTGCTCTCTGCCGTGCGTGCCCTACGCTGTCATTGGAATTATCAATGGGAGCATACACGACTCATCTCACTCCATAATTAAAGACTTTTAGTGATTTCCGATGTTTCTTAGGGTTAAAGCAGATCCATCTCTGCATTAGCAGACACAAGGCTCACTCACCTTGTCTTAACCACATTTATTAGTAGACCAAGTTCTGTTTTTATAAACCTTGATGAGTTAAACTTCTACTTCCTCTGTTCTTCCATAGCACTGTGTGTGGCTGTGGGCGTGTAAACTCCTTGCAGTGATTATATAAGACTGCATGGACTGACATCCTGGGCCTTGACCTGGGCCATAGGGAGTGATGTATATGGCTACAGAGCCACTTATTGCCACCTTGCCTGTGTTGGTGGGGTGTTGGGTCTATCTGGCCCACCAGATCTGTGCTTTCTGAGGTGGTAATATGCATACCATTCAAATGATAAAATATGATCTGGGGAGGTAGATATATGATTGTTTTTTATTTTAATAAGTATGTATTTATTTTAGTGCAAACTGGTTGATGTTTCATGAAGGAGCAGAGGCTGAAAATGAGTTAAAAGACAAATGCTAAGTCAATAGTACTCAGGATGAGAAAAAATCACAGGAGAGAATGGAATGATTGAGGTCTGTAAACCCTACTATGGGCTGTGAGCTCTTCAACGACAAGGTCAAAGCTTATTTGACTTTGAACCCCTTCCCACACTGGGTTCCCTGCATTTGCTATGGCTTCAGTTAGTATTTTCCAAATAAATACTTGTTGAATTTGTCTTACACTACTTTAACTCAAAGAAAGGTGCAGCTGAGATCCTGCATGGCCATCAAGCCTCTCTCGAGGATGTCTCAATGCCTTATGTGGATGGAAAACTCTTAGAAGGCATGGTCAACATCCTGGTCTTCAATTCTGTCCTCAGAACAGCCACCTCACTGAGGGTCATACATGGAGTTGAGGCTGAGTCATGTCATTGGCCTCACAATGTCTAAGGGAAGAGGCAAATATTTCACTATCAAGTTTGATTTATGTTTGAAGACTTCAGAGAGCCCAGGAGCCAGGCTGCATTGGAGGAAACAAGAAGGGCCTGCTTGACTGTAGGGTAAGGGTGATGTACACAGAAGGCTCGACATTTATCAGACTTACTGAATGTACCCACAAGGCTGCTGGGTGATGATGAGACTGCTTATCCCAAGGCTGGGAGAAGTTGCAACTAAAGTTCTTGATTCTTGTACAACAAAGAGCTGAAAAGTCTATGCCCTGTGCTAGTTCCCATGACTCCCATCCAGGTAGAACCAGCAGTTACTCAAGATTATTCCACATAGGAGAGGACCTTGGGGCTGTGATCTGGTTGGAGGGAGGAATAAGGGAGGCTAGGGGGCTGGCTTGAAGCTGCATTTGCATAGAACACACACTAATTTATTTTCTTGGTTTACATGCTTATTTGGGGGCACCTTCATTAGAGGCTGATGGAGAGTAAGAATGGGCTAAAGCCAGTTTCCTGACCCAGTGCCCGAGATATCAGCCAGATCTGCTGCTGTTAGAGAGCTGGGTGAAGGCAGCCAGCTGGTTATACAGTGGGGTTTGCAGTTTCCAGGAGAAGCACCTCTCTCAGTCTTCAAATACCTTCTCTACTGTTCCTATTATAGGTTCTAAGGTCCCCACTATTTGAATCACTTAAGCTAAGGCATTCTTTCTAGAAAGCACCTTTCAGAATCAGTATTACACTGAGTAACACATTAGCTTAGGCAGAGAATGACTCGGGGAGATGGACATTTTTCTAGCAGGGTTAGAAGCACATATGGCAGAGGGAGAAACATAACGTTTAGAGCCAGACAGAGTGTGGTTGGAATCTAGCTCTACCACATCCAGGTGAAAAGACTCTGGACTTATGTCAGACCTATGTTGTCCAAGACCATAGCAGATGTGGTGAGCTGCATTGGAAATGGGGCTAATTCAAATTGAGATGTGCTATGAGGGTACAGTACAGGTTGAATTTTGAAGACTTAGTATAGAGAAAGTGTACAGAGTATAAAATATCCCTTAATAATTTTTACATTACTTGTCAAAATGAAAATGTTTGGGGGTGAAATAAAATATATTATTAAATTTAATTTTACCTGTTTCTTTTGACTTTAAAAAAATATGGCATTTAGCAAATTTGAAATTGCATCTATGGTTTTTTTTGTATTGGGTTTCTGGAGAAGTCATGATATACTTTTCTGTTTTTCTATTGAAAAATGTGTCATAACTTTTCCAACAACCTATTATTTTTATGGAGCAATTTAGATCAAGAGCCTCACCTCACAGGCCCCAAGAGATGGAGGTTATATCAATACTGACTTCATTGAGAAGATGAGATATGGGGTTCTGAAAATCATCCAGATAGTAGTAAAGTTCTGTACCGATGTTGGCACTTCGTCCATCCCAGGCTCTGTAGCAGTGTGTACATTTCCACCAAAGGGGATATACTGGCAGAGTCTCTCATCTGATTTTCTTCTGTATACGGACTTTTGGGAGTACCCACTATTGTGGGTTAAATTTTGACCACCTAAAACGATATGTTGAAGTCCTAATTCCCAGTACTAGAGAATGTGATTTTATTTGAAAATAGAATCTTACGGAAGTAATCAAGGTTGCGTGAAGTCATTAAGGTGAGCCCTAATCTGAAATGACTGGTGTCCTCATTAGAAAGAGAAATTTGGACACAGTGGCAGATGAGCACACACAGGGGAGATGACATGAAGACACACAGGCAGAATAACATGTGAGGACAGAGGAGTGATTGCACCTGCAAGCCAAGGACTACCTGAGGCTGGAAGGGAGGTGTGGAACAGTTCCTTTCCTAACACCTTCAGAGGGAGCATAGTCCTCCCGATCCCTTGACTTTTGGACTTTTGGCCTCCAGAACTGTGAAACAATACATCTCTGCTGGTTTTCAGTTCTTTGTCATGGCAGCCCTAGGAAATTGATATCCCCAATATCCTTAACAATGTTTAAAACTTCAAGATGGGAAGCCAGCAGGTGGTGTGGTGGTTAAGGCGCTGGATCCCATATGGCCAATTCTATAGTTCAAGTCCTGGACCTGGCAGCTTAAAAACTGTGTATATGTGTGTACCAAAAATCCCAAAAGGAAAATGGAGGAGAAGGGAATATAGTGTGGCCATCCTCCTGGGAGGTTATTTCTTACTTTCTTCCCTCTCTCTCTGGTGAGTGCATGTGCCCAGTGGCAAAAATATAAAAACAAACAAACAAACTTCAAGACAGAAAGTAGAGAACCTTTGTTTAGGGCCCAAAGTCTAGAGATTCCTGCATTTGTCTGTTCCTGGTCCCACTCTCACTGCCTGCAGCTACACTGCACTTGGTAGATTTTGGATGGAATGAATGAGTTGAACCTCGATGAGACTGCTATCCAGCTGAGAAATCAGGGTCCTCAAGGAACCAGAGATGGGGCAGACAAATTGATACCTCTGGCCCATTGGTATGCGGAAGGGCTGAAGGGAGCTGGCTGGAGCTGGGAAAGGGAAGAGAAAGGAGTCCTGGCAAAAACTCGAAGAGTTTCACCCTTGCCTTGACTCTGGCACCAGCCCTCACAGCCATCTTTGAGTAGACAGGGACTTAGGAAAAGAAGCAAGACCTCAGGACAGAGAGCTGTGCTCCATTCCTGGAGTGGCCACCAGCTCTGTGTCCTTGGACTGTCCACTTAATAGCAAGGATTATTTCCTCTTTGCTTCTGGAAATGTTTAGCTGTTTGATTCCAGCTAGAGGAACAGAAAAGTCTAGGATGAGTTCACCTGCAAAAATGCACGAGTTAATTGCCTGCCTTGTTCTGGATTGGTTCCAACACTGTTATTTATGTTGCTCCTCTTCATTTCTTTCTGCAGCATCACCTACGTAATGTGTATCCGATTACTTTATGACATTGTTATGATTGTTGTTTTAAATTCTGAGTGTCAGAAACCTCACCTAAAAAGGGATTTCTTTCTCTCGTAATTGTCTTTCGATTCTGCCCCTTTCTTTACATTCAGGCTGTTCCAGTCCACATGCAGCGTCTCAGCATTTCAGGCCTGGATCCTGAATTGCCATCCCTAGAGGAGCCTCTCTGCCTCCAGGTGGCCCATTCACTGTATTGGGCCAGCCAGAAATCTGACTGGCCCCTGGTTCCTCCTTTTCTCTCATTGCTCATCCAGTTAGTCACTACCCAAGCCACTCCTCTCAGAGTCACCCATTCTCTCCACCTCATGTCCACTACCGTGCTCAGCAAAACTGCTGATACTGTTCACATGGGGAGTTCCTGCCTTCCCCTGGCCTCTTCCTGTGAGCAGTCACTGTCCCCAGATTGACTTTCCTGTAGTGAAGATGGGCCTGGTCACTCCTCTGCTTCAAAGCTTCCAACATAAGCCCCTTCAGCGGCAGAATAAAGTCTTAGCTCTTCTGTGGGGCACACGGGGCCTTCGGAGTAGCTCCTACTTGCCTCTCAAAGTCCTGTCCTCTGCTCATCCTCTCCCAGGCCCCCTTTCCATCCACTCAGTAAATGATTTGCAGGTCCTGGAACAAGCAACACTGCATTTCTCCCCACTGGGTCTTTTGCATGGGAAGGGAACACCCTCTGCCTGGTCCACCTTTCCTCACCTCCACCCCATTCGTCCTTCAGGACTCAACTCACCAGATGAACAGATGAGGCACCTTTCCTCCTGCATCTGTCCCTCCTATTGCTGGTTCTTCCTGTCTCTGCCATGACACCCTGCAAGTTCCATGGGTGCAGGGTGTTTTTCTCACTGCTCTATCTACACAGAAGGGTCTCAGTAGAAGCCTTGCTGAATGAGTGAATGCTTATGCACATGGATATACAAGTGAATGAATGATGTTTGCCCATTAGTAGGCCAGGACCCAGTCTTTGCATGGTGTAGGTTGCTTGTGCTCCTTAGCTGGGCCATAGGTAGAAAGAGCCAAGAGAAAATCCTCTCTACTCTGATACCATAAGTAAGTCATATCTGAATAATCAGGACAGTGGAGTTAATATTTTTAAAATAATGTTTTCCAGGCTTTTTTCTTCTTATAATGCTTTAAATAAAAAAGACAGAGAAAAAGGTGGTCCTGGGATGGGCCAGTCACGGCCTGGATCTGAAGTGGGGGGCATGAAAATGACTGCATTTTCCCTCTTGTCCTTTCAGTCCAGGTCTCAGGCTTATCCTGGGGCTGTTTCCACTTCCCGACTGAGAAGCGACTTGTGAAGGGTGACCTCACTCTACATTTCTCAATGTGTGTGTCATGTAACAATTTCCTGTAAATGCTTACAATGGTTGGAGACACAGGGGCCAGTCCCCAAAGGTTCTGGGAAAAACTTTGAAAAGAGCGAGAAAATAAGGAGCCTCAACTCCTGACTGTGCATTGGACTTTGTAGTCATTACACAGAAGGGTCAGACCAGAGAGATAAGCAGCCTCAGGGAGTGCTTGGGGGCCTCCTCGGTTTGGCTTCCCCAGCAATTTTCTGGGGTGTACTGAGCAGTATCGGTGGGGTTTCAGCAGG
>NW_006160057.1:3128953-3146245 GCF_000334495.1 Tupaia belangeri chinensis
AGGGTTGAAGGTCCCCAGGGGCCCACGTGTCAGGAAATGATATGTACCACAGGACAGGCTCAGTGTTCCCCCCAGGCTCCTAGCAGCAGCCACAGCAACTCCAGGAGGCTACAGCCCCAGCCCTGGTCCCTAAGGTCCACGGTCTTCAGTTCACACCGTGAGACTGCCCAGTCCCCGACTCCTCCTTGGGAAGGGGTACTGCAGGGAGGATGAAGTAACCAGTAGGGGAGGGCCTTGCCAGCCTGAGTGGGTCTTGTTTGTGCTTGTCCTCTGTGTTCCTTTCCTGAGGCTGCTGTGTCAACATCCACAAATGCGGTGGATCGGAACAACAGCAGTCAATCCCCCACATTTCTGGAGGCTGAAGTCTGTAATCATGGGGTCACCAGAGCCACAGTCTCCCCAAAGCTCTTTGTAGAACCCATTCCTGCCTCTTCCAGCTGCTGGTGCTGCAGCAATGCTTGGTGGGTCTCGTTTGGGGTCTTTATTGCTCAGATCTCAGCCCCTGTCTTCACGTGGCCTTCTCCTCTGTGGGTCTTCTCTCTGTCCCTCTCAAAGACACTGGTCATCAGCTTTAGGGATCACCACGGATGACCTTATTGGGGTTCAGAAAATGATGCCCCAAAGTGAAGGCCTCAGAAGCAAAGTTTCTCTCTGACCTTTTCGTGTCCTCTGATTCCTCACTCCTCATCCTCCCCCGAGGCAGGCCATGGAAACCAGAGCCCCTGACTCTTGGCCATGCACATACTCTTAGGCCTAGACGGAAACAGTTTCTCCAGTGTTGACTCTTGATTCTTGACCTCAGCTGTAGTTCTGCATTCACTTGACCTAATTCTGGATGGAGCTCCCAGGTCCCTAATGCAGCTCTCATCATACCTGATTCCTCTTGACCTTCCACGAGAGGGGTCAGAGGGACTTGGACAACATTAGGATTGCATGGACTGTACTTCTCATGAATTTTCCCTCTCCATGAGGTCAAATTAAATGTCACGATATCCAATTGCTATTACATAGAGTCCTGAAAAGTAACAGAATCTGATGATATCTTTGTGACCTTTAATAAAGAGATCGTTAGAAGTGATTAACTTGAGTCATCTTGGAAGACTCAAGGTGAGTGAAAGGCCATCTTCCTAACATCTTGGGAAAGTTGGTCATGAGATCAAGTTTAATTAGCTTCAGAAGTAAATTAGCAAACAAAATAACTTTCATACCCATTCCTTTGCAGGCTTTGTTCAACTTTTTGGCATCTTGATCCACATTGAAACCCTGATGACTTTTTACTTTGGCCTGAAAAAAAAATAATTGAAAAGTTGAATGGACAGTATAATCATCCCTCAATTATCTCTAGCTTACATTGATTGCTAACTGGAGGACAAAGCAGCCATCCAAACAAGGGACCAGCTGCACTGTACTCATGGGGACGTGCGGAAATCAGCTGGGCAAACTCAGGCCCCAGAGCTATAGCTGGTACTCACTGGGGCCAGCTGGCCTTGAATGAAGACAGGAGAATGGTCCTCTCTGTTCTCAAGGACAATTGGCATGGCCAGCTCTGTAATGAGCAATGTTCCTGTTAAGCCAACCTTTGTGCGTCTGTCTCTGAAAATACAGAGGGCCAATGTCTTAGCGTGCTGGTTTCCCTCTTTGGCCAGGAGATGCAAGTGTATCTAGGGAAGAGGGTTGCAAGCCAGAAACTCAGGGTTCTAGGTCTTCCTACATACAGATTTATTTAGTGACCTGGGCCTTTGTCACCTATACAATGAGAGACATACATTCAGTTTGTCAGAGATTTTGTTCTTTTTGTTTAGTATGTAAGAACCAGCAAAAGTGTAGTTTTTAGTTTTTAGGGCTTCTTGGGGGAGAATAAACCCTGTTGATAGACAGCTGTTTCCCCAACTTGGGTCATTGGCATAATACATACAGTAACTTGCCCTCAGTCTCCAATGTCTATATTGTTGTTATTTGCTTATTGTTTTTCTTTCAACTGACCTTTCATTTTAACTTGAAGTTATTTATTTTTTAATGTGTCAAAGGGTGCACGCATTCACCAGAGAGAGATTGTGAGAGAGAGAGAGAGAGAGAGAGAGAAGAAAGAGAAAGCACCCCCTACGGGGCAGGGTCACACCGTAATCTGTTCTCCTCCATCCTCTTTTTGATATTTGGGCATGCACACACATATGCCCAGAGTATTTCTCAAGCTGTGGGGTCCAGGACTCCCACAGTGTGGTCAGCCATGGGGGATCCATCTGCCTTAACCATAAGGCCACAGGCTGGCCGAAAGTTATTTTAAAAAGGAAACTTTCTGTTGACACTAAAATGGAAATCCAGCATTGCTTGCCTGAACAGAAGGTTACCATAAAAATAAGCACATCACTGTTAACAATGTAAGGATGTGGGGCCAGCAGATGGTGCAGTGGTCAAGGTGCTGGACTTCCACATAACCAACTATAGTTCACGTCCTGGACCTGGCAGCTTGCTTTCTCATTTTCCCTCTTTGGTGAGAACATATGTCCTAAAATGACTTAATGCTAAAATAAATAGTTATTTAAAAAAATGTGAAGATGTGGGGTTAGTTACAGTTGCACAGTGCCTTGAACAGTTATACTTTGAACATCCTATCTTCTCAGTTCTTTGCTTTTCTTCACTTCCACGAGGCTAGACATGTGTCCATATGTTTCTCATTGTTCAGTGAAGGCTGGGCTGAGGGCTGCTACCCTCACCACCCAACTCTCCTTGCCTTCCTTTCATTTATTTTGGGAACACACAGCACACCACGCAGGGCCCACAGGACGTAGGGTGTTTCCCCATCTCCCATTCATGGGGCTCATTGTGGCTGTCAGTCATGACCCTTGAGCCCTATCTTCCTGCCCTCTGCCATCAGGGGGAGCACATGCCCAATCTCTCGGCAAATGTGATTGGTTTAGGAGTGGGATATCCTCCAGGCAGGATCCATTACAGTTTTGCCCTTGGTGAACATATTGAGAGGGACATGTCTTGCTAAGCTGAGAGCGTGTGAGTCTAAGGCTATTGGTCGCTACCTTGTCCACCTTATAGGGGAATTTGTGTCTAAGGCTATTGGTCGCTACCTTGTCCACCTTGCAGGGGAATTTGCGCGTGAGAGATTAAGTAATCTTATATGCAGAGTCTCCAAAAAAATTCATGGCAAATAAGTATCATGAAAAAATAACCTTCCTGGATTTTCAGTTTTTGGACCAAAATAAACTCATGCTTTTAATTCCACTTTGCACAGACTTTTTTTTTTTTTTTTTGATAGTTTTTTTCGCTATAGGGCGCGTGCACTTGCCAGACAGACAGAGAGAGACATAGAGACAGAAAGTGAGAAATCACCCCCCAGGGAGGATGGTCACGCCGCAATCCCTTCTCCTGCATTCTCCTCTTGGGATCTTGGGCACGCACGCACACGCGCCCAGCGTGAGTTCTAAGCCACCGGGTCCAGGATGCGAACCGCAGTCGACTATGTGGGAATCTAGCAACATAGCCATTATGCTAACTGCTGGTTCCCCGCACAGACTTTTTGAAGGCTCTTTGTATAAATTCTTGGTTACAGCAGTAACTGTGTCCCAGTAACTCCCAGTTTCAGTAGCTAATAAACTTGCCCATTAGTTGGGTAGTGTGAGCTGGGTTTCTGCCCTGGTCACCCAAGTATCATGGCTAATATCCATGGAAAGGAGAAGGGCTGGCTTCCAGATCTTGGTTCATGGAGAATCATAGGCCCCCTAGAGCCAAAGGAATCTTCAGGACTACCTCTCACCTTTTGGGAGGTTAGGGCAGGGCCATCTTGAATTATCTGTTTCTGAAACACCCTGGGAGGGGCACCGACAGTTGTTGAATTCCTGCCACATGCCAGGCAATTCACAGATCTTTATTATTCACAAGGAAGAGTGTTATATAACACCAGTGTTATTACTTCACAGATAAGGAAACCTGGTTTCAGACCTGTTAGGGAATTAGACTGAGTTCTGCAGGGTGGAGGGTTGCACTCAGCTCAATTTGCCTCCGGAAGTCCCCACTCTCCTAGCATACCATCCTGCCTCACGCTCTGGTTACAAGGCCCTTCACATGCGGGCAGAAGGGTGACATCACCCATTTTCCTTATCTAAATCATTTATGGGGCGTAAGAAAGTTTCTGGTGCTTTTGAAGGCTTGTTGGTTGAGCCAGCTACATCCTTCACAGGGCTCAGAGCAAACTGGAAGTGCAGGGCTCCTGGTTCAACAATGATTAAGAATTTCAATGCAGTGACATCCGAGTGCCAAGCTCAGGGATCTTTGCTGGGGGCCCTGGAGACTGCACAGGCTGCATACTTAGAGAGCTTGCCCTGCGTATTTATTGACTGACTTATCGATTCGCTCTGGCAACGTGGAGGGATTGCTAGGGAGAATGAGCAAAGACACAGAAGTCTTGGAAAGAACTGTGGCTCTAATCCAGCCAGAGATACAGGGCTGCCCTTATGTTTATTCACGTGACATTAAATACCTGGCCAACGTGAAAATACGGACACCATGATGTATGTGTACACATAGGTCCCTTTTTTCCTTGAGCACCCATAGAGTGGATGCTCTCTCCAAAGAGACAGAGAGAGACAAAGCTAGAAATTACCCTGGGGGGATGAATAGCCATGCCACAATTCCTTCCCCTCCATTCTCCTCTTGAGATTTTGGGCATGCATGCACGCACATGCACCTGGTATGAGTTTTAAGCTGCCAGGTCCAGGACTTGAACTGCAGTTGTCCATGTGGATTGTCCAATGCCTTAACCACTTTGCCACCTATTGGCTCCAATAGGTCCTTCTTTTAAAAACATGTAACAAATTTGCTGCTCTTTCACAGGAATCTAAGGGTTTCCAACAGTTAAGAAACGCCCTTTCTGTTACCATCTGTGGAAGCAAATAGCACAGCAACATAAACATATACCAAGGGCCGGGCAGTGCAGGTGCTCAGAGTCGTAGGATCCGAGTGCGGGTTCTGTAGGCAGCTGCCATAACCTGCCGCCACAGGCTGACCGATAATACCATTCTAATAATCTCATTTTAATTTTTTTCGTTCCTTTTTTTAACTCAGAAAAATAGAACACTGAATTCTTGGCCTTTCCTTTGACTCCGCGCCCTACTTTTTGATCAAATTCTAGAGGTGGTTCTCTGAGGCAGAATCTCAAAAGGGTAAATGGCGTCATTGCTTTCCCCTGGAAGTATTATGGAGGGCTCGGGAAGTCAGGTGAAATTGAGCCAGGGTGGCAGAAATCTCCTATCAACTGGCTAATTTATAAACTGTCTGAAATGGCATTACAGACGCGCATCCGTCCCTTTTCGTAGCTGCTACATTGAGACAGAAACACAGGGCTCTGCAAATGGCCCTGCAGTTGTGCCCTGCCCGAGGGCCCTGGCTGTGAGCGGCGACTGGGCTCCAGCTGGGGTGACCCTTGCCAAGCCTGCTGGCAGAGCTGCTTTCCCTCATTTGCACAAAACCACCACAAGGGCTTGCTGAGAGCGTGCGAGGACTTGTTTGAGATCACCTGGCCAGGCAGTGGCTGAGCTGGAGCCCGGGAGAGAACCAAGACTCTCCATCTCTGGCAGAGATAACGTGACATTCCTGACCCTCCTCTCCCTCCCATTTTAGTGAGGTCATTCCACGATCCGAGTATCACAGAGTGAGAGGAGCTGGGGCAGGAAAGAACCCGCTGAGCATGTCCAGTATGCTTACCCTAGACCCAAAAGATGTGTCAGTAAGTGTCATTAGGTTCAAAAGAACTCTGATATCCAGGAGGGCCAGTGGGAGAGGATGTTGAACCACATCAGAATGACACCGGGACTCAATTGTTGCTGTCGTTGCTGAGCAAATAACACAGGGTAGGAGTCTGTCCTGGGCACAGCCACAAACAGGGAGGCCACAGTCCCCTGCCTCCTTGTAGGAACCACTGTTGGCCTTGCTGGTTGTCTTTCTTAATCTACTTGAGAAGAGAATTCAGTCTTGTTTCTTATCACGGCAGGATATTTGATGGGAAGGAATCATGTGATGTGCTTTGTGACAGAAGAGAGAGAAGAGAAAACAGCTTCTTTGGAATTTTCCCCTCCATTGGCCAGGACTGCCTCTACAATGGACACATTCATCAGTGACTCCCGGGCTGGTGCGAGGGGTGTCCTACGGCTTGTTCAGATGAACCGGGCAAGGAACTTCTCTGGAATGTACGCAGAGCCAAGCCTCTGTACCTATTGTGCATTGTTAGGGCCACAGGCAGCTGGCTGGGGCCTCGGGCCTGTTTGCCAACCAGGAGACTTGGTGTTTGGAACCTGAAGTCACCAAGCAGAACTTGCACATAAATGAAAATGTGAGTTGGATATAGGAGGTGGGCAGGGGCCTCCAGGCAGGGCGAGAGGCATTTGTGAGGCTTCCGGTGAACACGTGCACAGTCTACTTTCAACCATGAGGCTTATGATACGGCATGGTTATAATGCAGTACGAGGCAGAGCAACTGGTTTTGTTTTGATTTGTTTTTAGCAGTGCTTGCAGGGACACCCAAGAAATGGATAAAGGCAAGACATTAGATGTCAATAAAAATGGTTGTAGACGTCTGGGCTTTGAGGCCCCACCCGACACACAAAGGTACATATCACATGTACACATGTGTCTTTAATTCTATGTATTTTGATGTAAAGAGTTTGAAAAATATCTTCTATTCATCTATCTAGCTACCATCCTGACTTGTTGAATTATCTATCTCGCAATGCCCCAAACCATGTCATGTATCTGAGCCCCGTCCGGTATGGGCATCTGTGGGGACTTTCGGCTTGGTTCGCTCCCTTTCTTGCCACTCTAAGTCTCGATGTTTCTTCTCTAAAACAAGGAAGCAATTGGTCCGTGTTTCTCAAGGGAGGAGGCGGTGGTGTGATCCCAGGCAGTGTCACCTGGACAGAAGAAATTGGAAAACACCCACTCCATGAGATGACTCAGGGACCTCCTGCTTTGGCAGAGTGACAGCCCAGAGGAAGGCCATCTTTTCAAGTTCCTGGTGCCACAAGCCAGAAGGGCCAGCTTGGAAAAACAGACACCTGATCAAACAGATCAAACGCCTGTGCCAGGGCGACTCAAGGAATTCTTGACTATTAAGATAGAAATGGAACATTGTAGGGAAGTCTTTCTGCAAGTTGTAACAAACTCCAGGGATGAAGTTAGTGAAGAGTTTGCAGAGGGAAGTGTTTTGCAAATCGGTACGCTAGGTATTATATAATAACAAAGATTTTTCAGTACATAGCATGAGTATGCTCAGAGTTAAGTACAGTAGTCTCCCCCCATCTGAAGTTTTACTTCCTAAGGTTACGGCTACCTGTGGCCAATTCCAGTCTAAAAATATCAAATGGAAAATTCTAGAAATAAACAATTCACACATTTTAAATGGCCCACTATTCTGAGTGGCATGATGAAATCTTGTGCCACCTGGCTCTGTCCATGTGGTACCCGAATCATCCTTTTGTCCAGGGTGACCACACTGTATGTGCTATCCACCCATTAGTAACTGTCTTGGTTATCAGATTGAAAAAACTCAGCACATAGAGGGTTCTGTAAACTCCACAGTTTCAGGCAACCAAGGGGGTCCTGGAACATACCTTCTGAGGATAAGGGGGCTACTGGACTGTCCTCATGTTCTGATTTTCTATTTGGATAGCCTCAAGATTAGAAAATAAGAATGTACTATCTCGAGACCAGCAGGTGGCATAGCAGTTATGTTGCTGGACTCCCACAAGACTGACTGTGGTTCGAGTTCTGGACCTGGTGGCTTGAAACTCACGCTGGGCGCATGTGAGTGTGTGCCCAAGATCCTGGGAAGGAGAATGGAAGAAAAAGGACTGTGGCGTGGTCATCTCCCCTGGAGGGTGATTTCTCTTTTTCTGTCTCCTTCAATGGCATCCTCTGGCCCCCAGTGAGCGCATGTGCCCTAAGGGGGGGGGGAACTCTTAAAAAATGTACTTTCTCATGTGAAATAACTAAAAAGAAAAATAGGAGGACTCTCCTCTGAAAGTCTCCTCCCTCTTTTCCTTTTTCCTTCCTCCCTTCTCTTTTTCCTCTGCCTACTTTCCTCCTTCCTCCTTCCTCCTCACTTTTCCCTCCTTTCCTGGACAAGCAGGTGTTGAGAATCTGCTGTGTACCAAGCCCTGTCTCAGGTAAGGAGGGACACAAAAATAAATACGTAAGTATAGGTAACAATGGCATGATGGTACAGTAAATACTTTGGGGGCAAATAGCTGATAGGAGAAAGGACTTTTCATAGCGTTGTTGACAGTTGCCCTGGAAATTTGAGTAGGAGTCAGGCAAGCAAAAAATTAAAGGAGGAGAGTGGGGGGAAGATGTGTCCAGAGAGACGAGAGCATGGTGCTTTCTGAGTCTGGGTGCTCGGGTGCCCACTGTGGCCTGTCCGTGTGCATTGCAAACATGAAAGCACCTAAATGTGACACAATCATGCTCTCAGTGGGGACTTGGGAGGCAGCTCTGCTGTGTCCAGGCTCTGCTTTGCCCCCCGCTGGCTGTGATGCCCCCACCCCCAGCCAGCCAGTTCATTTCCCTGAGCCTTTGCAGAGGGCACACACACTTATAAGGAGGTGTGAGGCTGAGGTGCAGCCATGTTTGGGACTTGCACGGAGCACTGCTGGGTTACACTCAGCACCTGGCTTGTGGCACGTAGAGGTGCCACACTCGGTGACATAAGGATGTAAGGGTCATGGGTAAACTCTGGAAGAGTTATCAAAACACAGTGGGAGTGGCACTTCGATTGTTTAATATTTCCAGTGCTGTTCCTCAGGAGCTCGGGCTTGCTGCACTCTGCTCGGTAAATATTTGAGAGCAGTTACCTGGTATCCCGGCTCCGAGCCAGGAGGGCTTTCCAGAAGTGCCAGGGAGCAGAGGGCAGAGGGCCCGCTCTACCCTGCCCTAAGGATTAGCTTCTGTATGGGTTGACAGGCAATTAGGATTCAGAGGAGACTGAAAACCAGGGCCCACCTTAGAACGGGGGAGTGAGCTGGATTTACTAATAGGGGAAAAATGGATGCAGGTGAAGGGCGTGTTGGGGAGAGCCTTGGCTGTACCTGAATTCTACTATTGCCTTGTATAGGTTATTTTTGTTTTTAATAAAATTCCTGGATTTTCTTTTCCAAGAGAGATTTTTACTATAGGGCACATGTGCTTGCCAGAGAGACAGAGAGACAGAAAGTGAGAAATCACCCCCCGGGAGGGATGGCCAAGCCACAGTCCCTTCTCTTCTATTCTCCTTTCAGGATTTTGAGGATACACTCACACGTGCCCAGTGTGAATTTCAAGCTGCCAGGTCCAGGACTTGAACTATGGTTGCCCATATGGGAGTTCAGCACCTTAACCACTATGCCATCTGCTGGCTTCAATTCCTGAAAATATTTTAATCAGCTTTATTAAAGTATAATTGATATACAAGAAACAGCACAGATTTGGTGTATGTAATTTGATGAGTTTGAACATATGCATATATCAATGAAACCGTTGTCATAATCAAGGTAACAGACACATCTATCACCTCCAAACGTTTCCTGTGCTGCTCCTCTTTTTGTGGTAAGAACACTTATATGTTTTTTAGTTTTTTCTTAAAGAGGGATTTTTGCTTTAGAGCATATGCCCTTGCTGAAGAAACAGAGGGACACAAAGTGAGACATCACCCCCCCAGGGGTATGGCCACACTGCAATTCCTTCTCCTCCATTCTCCTTTTGGGATTTTGGGCATACACACACACACACACACACACACACACACACACACACACACACATGCCCGGTGTGAATTTCAAGCCACTGGGTCCAGGACTCAAACTGTGGTTGACTATACTGGTGTCCAGAGACATAACCATTATGCCATCTGCTGCTCCGTAGGTCTGCCTTCTAAACAAAGTGTTTAGTGCACAGCCGAGTACTGTTGACTGCAGGCACCATACTTCAGGCATTCTCTAGGACTAATACGCCTCGTGTAGCGGAAACTTGATGCCAATGCAGTCCTCATTTCTCCTCCACCTGATGCACGGCAGCCACCGTTCTATGTTCACTTTGGCTGTTGTAGGTACTTCATGTAAGTGAGATCATGCTGTATTTTTTTTATTTTATTAGATTTTTGTCATAGGGTGAGCGTGCTCACCTAAGAGAGACAGAGACAGTGAGAGGGAAAGTGAGAAATCACTCCTGACGAGGGATGGCCACACCATAATCCTCTGTTCTCCTCTCGGGATTTGGGGCACATGTACACACACACGGTCATCACCCTGTATTTCTCCTCCTGTGACTGGCTTATTTATCTTAGCATAATGTCTTCAAGGTTCTTCTAGGCTGTCACAATGGCTTGCTTACTTTCTCTCTCTCTCTCCCTCTCTTTCTTTCTTTTTCTCTCCTTCCTTTCTTGCCTTTTTTATCTGCCTGACTCTCCATCTCTCTGGGCCCCCACGACAGTCCAGCTGGAGAGCAATTGTTGGCAAGGACAATGCTGAAGTGTAGACAAGTTAGACAGCTGGCTCAGGGTCACACAAGCATCAACCATACGGCAATAAGAATAGCGATTGGAGCTTACTATGTGCTGAACATATCATGAGCATCACCTTATTTCACACCCAAAGCAAGTCTTAGGAGGTAAATTCTATTTCTAGTGCCAATTTTGCAAATAAGGAGACCAAAACAAAATGTTTAAGTTAATTTTTTCCATGAATGAGAAAGAGAATGAGAAAGAATGAGAGAGAGGGGGACACCACTGAAAGACAGAGAGAGGGAAGGTGAGAAACCACCCCTGGGGGGATGGCCACACCACAGTCCCTTCTCTTCCATTCTCCTCTTGGGATTTTGGACATGCATGCACATGTACCCAGAGTGATTTTCAAGCCACTGGGATTAGAACTTCAATCACAGTCAGCGATGTGGGAGTCCAGCGCCTTAACCACTATGCCACCTGCTGGCCTCAATTTCTTTCTTTTTAAAGTCTGAATGATATTCTATTGTGAACTTGCCTTGTATAGATTTCAAGCACATAAAAAATTTGGCAAGACTGAGCTCTTTTTCTAGGGAAGGGACCCTTTTGAGGTCACATAGAGTCCCTCTTCTCTCTTACAGATACCCACTTGAACCCAGCATGTTGCTGTTTTCCCTTTCTTTCTTCTAAGTCCACTTTCCCGGCTGAGAGGTGGTAATAACTGTCTCTTCCTCTCACAGGTCGTTGTAAGGACGTGTGTCAAGAGCACCTGGCAGCATGGCTGACACACAGTGAGAGTCAGTGCGACCTTAGTCACTCCCTTCCATCTCGACCAGGTTCTTGGTGAGCGTTGAATGAGCCCCTTACGTGGTGCTTCGTGTGGTGGTGTCTTTACAATTGGAAGTTTATCACAGCAAACTCAAAATACCTAATTATGTCATTTTGCTGTAAGCCAGAGATCACTTTGTTCTTACAGTTAAGTGATAGGAGGGGCTAAAAATCTAAAAGAAATTTATGGGGAAAAACCTAAAATTGGAAATTACAGGAAAATATAGTGCCAGCCACTGTCTAGACAATTTACATATACTAACTCATTTAATTCTCATGACAACTCTACGAGATAGATAGTATTACCTCCTGTTTTGAAGATGGGAAAACCAGGACACAGGTTAATAACCTTCCCAAGGCCACATAGCTAGTAAGTAATAGAATGAAGATTGAAACCTACACAGTCTTGATCCAGAAACTTGACTACTGATGTCTCATTTACTGATCTTTTGGGTCCTGTCAAAATTAATATTTTTAAAGAATTATTTTAAATTTATTCATGATTATTTTTCAATTTGATGAGAGAGAGACCTAGAGAGAGAGGGTAAGTGAAAAAGGAAGCCACTAGTCCCAGGACTTGAACCATAGTTGGCCATGTTGGAGTCCAGTGCCTTTAACCACCACAACACCTGCTGGTGCCCAAAATTAGTTTTTGAAGCTTTTAAAATGTTTGTTTATCATATATATTTATGATATGAAGTGCATTTGTATATGCTTGTGCAAATGTGCCCGAGAAAGAGAGAGAGAGACCATTTTAACAGGTGCCCTACTCACTGCAATCCCCTTCCCACAGCTCTCCAGCCTTGGGGTTTTGGGGGCCCACACATGTGCTGGCTTACACTCTCTCCTGCACCACTGAGTCTGTACCATAAAACATTTAATAATTGATAATAATAAATAAAATTAAATAAGTAAGTCTTTAAAAAAAAAGGAAAAGTTCTGTTCAATTCTAAAAATACTGGGCTTTTATAGAAAAACCATTTGAGGCCTGAGATTTTTCCACTGACCAAGGAAGCTGAGAACCCTTTGTATAACTGTGGGACCCATAAGTATTCTTGTTGATGAGAAAATAGAAAGTGAAATGAAGAACGAAGGCCTCTTATCACAATTTGCAAGGCAAAACAGACTGCCTTCTGCCCGTGGGCAAAGCATGTATGCAGGAGAGGCCCCGCTGTCAAATTCTGCTCCTAGAACTCCTTCCAGTTCAAATGGAACCATGAGTTCTGCTTCTCATTTGGGACTAGTACCAACCTGACAGCAGAGTCTCAGTATGACTGAGACTGTGTAAGAGAGCTGGGCTGGTGGGGCTAGTAGTTGGTGTAATGGCTATGTCACTGGACTCTCATGTATTTGACCATGGTTTGAGTCCCAGATCTGGTGGCTTAAACTCATGCCGGGTACGTGTGCATGCATGCCCAAGATCCCAAAAGGAGATTGGAGGAGAAGGGATTGTGGCATGGCCATCCCCCCTGGGGAGTGATTTCTCGCTTTCTATCTCTCTGTCTTTCTGGTGAGCACATACACCCTATAGCAAAAACCTCTCCAAAAAAAGGGGGGGGTGTTCTGGGAAGGGAGGGTTCATTAGGACAATCCAGAGCTGGCAGGGGAGGCGTTGGCCTTTCGTCCTTCACCAAGCTCTCAGGGCACTTCCTCCTCTTCCTCTCACCACCTCACAGTAAACTTTCCAGTTCCCTCTTCCTACAACATCTTTTCCATAGGAGAGTGTAGGGATCACAGCTAAAGAACTTTGGTGTACCGAGGTTGACTTTTTCTTTTTTATCTATTTATCCCAAGAGACAGAGAGCCTCCACCAGGGTCATGATGCTGGGCTCAACCTCCAGCTTCAGCCAGCTGTGTACTCATGTCAGCACTCAGACACAGACCACTAAGGGAGGTCTTTGGATGCAAACCCAGAACCTTCCCATGTAAATCAGTCTCACAGACTTTTAGCAGAAACATTTTGAAAATCGAAAAAGTGTGAGGCTGGTGGGATGATCAAGGTTTCCAGTATGCTTCCTTCTTTTGGCTGACTGCTTTCCAGCCTGATTAGTTGTCAAACATTTCCTTCCTTAGGTTAAATATCACTTCTCTCCACTTAACAGTCTGTGCAAGTTGGCCTCTGATTTGTCTTATATCTGAGGAGCTCATTGGTGTGAAGTAGGGGAGGAAGAGCAGGGATGCTGTGAATAGATTCCTCACCGTAATTTATGAAGTTCTCAGAGGGCCAAAGCAGCTTGGGAACTGATGACATAGAGCCTCATGCCTCTTGGAGCCTCATCGCTCAAACATTTATTTGCTATTGGCTCCTTTGGCAATGGTGGGTAATGTGTCTACTCAGGGAAATGTGAGGAAGCCTCACCTCTTTCAGAAACCTCACAGAACAATGTTCCATTACTTCTACCTGGTTACTCATTTGCACCTGGAGCCCAGTTTTTATGAATGCAAAGTATTTACTATTAAAGGTCATGAACTCAGGGACCAGCAAATGGCGTAGTGATTATGTCACTGGACTCCCACAAGGCCGACCACGATTCAAGTCCTTTGCAGCTTTAAACTTTAAACTTTCACACTGGGTGTGTGTGTGCGTGCATGCCCAAAATCCCCTAGCGGGGATGGTTTCCTCACTTTCTGTCTTTCTGGTGAGCACACACACCCTCTAGCAAAAATTTCTCTAAAACAAAACAAAACAAAACAAAAAAGTTTATGAATTTAGAGTCAGGAAATAGCCCAGTGACATTTTCACAGCCAGGGTTAGTAGAGACTGATGAGCATTTTGAAACAGAATAGAGGGGTTATTAAACGTGAATCTTGGGAAATTTGTGATATATTGGTTTCATTAAGTTGATTGTTTCTTGGATATGGTTTCCTTGGGACAATAAATTTGATTAAAAGTCTTGCTTTTTGTTGTAAATCAAAATCCACTTAAATGCCTGTCAGAGCAAAAAGTAAAACTACTAAATGGAAAAAATATGTTTCATAGTGTGTTCCCTTGGGTATGTTTAACTGTAATTTGAATGTTAATATTTGGTAGTTTGCCCTGTCATAGTGCTCCACTTTTGTTAGGATTTCCCATTATCAGAGCAAGTAAGAGCAAAGCTGATTCCTTCGTCCTTAGATCCTCTACCCGATTGGATCCCCACTAGCAGTTTATTACCTGCAGGTAGACCAGAGAGCTGGGACTGTGTGGAAGCCTGGGCTCTGCACACCTCAGCAAGCTGCTGGGATGTTACAGAGCTCTTCGTTGCTGTCACCCCTCCTTTCAGAGATGCAGTTTTCAAATGACATGCATGACTATTAAGTGCTTGGCTGTCACACTGAATGAGTAGAAATAGTTGCAACATTTGACAAGTAAGGCGAATTGCAGAGAAACATTTGGGTCAATACTCAACATGACTTACTTACATAGGCTGACTATGTGTTTTTAAAAAGGAATGAGCATTTATATATTAAAAAGTAATCCTCGGGGGCCAGCAGGCAGTGTGGTGGTGAAGGTGCTGGACCCCCACATAGCAGTTTGAGTCTGAGAGCTGGCAGCTTAAAAATCACACCTGCGTGCATGTCCACAATCCCAAGAGGAGACGGGAGGAGAAGGAATCATGGTGTGGCCATCCTCCCCAGGGAGGAAGGGTGATTTCTCACTTTCCCTCTCTCCATTTCTTTGTCTCTCTCCTCTCTAGAGGGAACACACACCCTCTAAAACAAAAACTAAACAAAAAAGTGACTTTCATTCTGTATTTGGGATTATTTATATGTTAGCATAGGAGCACCTTTTAAAATTTTTTTATTTAAAAATAATTTTTTTTTTACATTTTATTGAAGATTAGTATAGTTAGGTCATTACCAAGAAAGAGGAGCTTATTAATAATAGTAAAAAAAATATTTTATAAAAGGATACCCCGCCACCAACAAACAAATAATTATCCAGGGCCAAATGTCACTGGTGCTAAGGGTCTATGATCCTGGCCCAACACTCTACAATTCTGTTAACACGTTACTTTAAAAGGCTTAAGAAGGCCGAACTCCCAGTACATGGTGCAAAGCACTGACTGACGCAAGGCCCCCAGTCACCAAGATTAAACACCGGTGGCAACAAAAGAGGAAAGATGTATGGAGATGTCTTTAACTTGTTTGTTTATTTATTTATTTATTTTTGGGACTGTAACCCAGATGACGAATCTGAAAGATGATCCTAGGAGGAAGTGTTTGAGTTGAGGTCAGTCTAGAATGAGAAGCCTGTCATCACCTCCTGCTTCTTTGTCTGCATCTTGATTATCGGGGGCATCACAGCCTACATGGCAGGATGACATGGCTGTGTGACACCTCCCAGCTGACTCATCTTAGGGCCCTGTTAGTGTGCATAGGGCTAAAGAACGTGGAGTTTCAACCACAGATGGAATAACATTCATTATCCAGACACAAGATTTAGTGTCCTGGGGACAATGACTGTCAGCTTGGAGGATGTCTACATATTGTTTTGGGACTTAGAGGCTTCTGAAGAGTGTTAAACTTCTAGATATCCAGTTACTGCTGGATTGCATCAACAAAAGTGAGCTTGGAGGATAAGATGGTTGTGGGAGGTGATGGCTATTTCTCAACTGAGAAAGGAACCATGCCTTCAGGAGTCATGAAAACTGAAGCTCAATTCTCATTAGAAAAGAATGACCTCTTTTCTCCTTATATTGCCAAGGGCTGTCTTGGCCAATTTAACGAAAGTATAAACTTAGGATTCATTATTTGCAGGCAAAAAGGAGGCTAGTGCACACTGGAATTCTCGAGAGTGGGCAGATGGGATTGAAAAGAGAGAATATCGGGGGCTGAGTTAGGCCCTCACGGCCTCAGACATGCTGTGTGGTAGGCTGTGACCAACAGCCAGTGAGCAAGTTTCGATCTGCTAAAGAGGAAACAAGGTGAAATAGCTGAATTTGCTTTGAGCACATTTTTGTCTCAATCAGTACCCAAACAATGAATGTTATTCTTTCCCCAGTAAGAGAGTTTAAATGCATATGGGATCCAAACCAATCCGTTCTTTCTTCAAAATTCTTTTCAACATTTTTATCTTCTTTTCATTCCTACTATAACCATCCAAGACCATATTGCCTGAAGGTGCATTATTTTGCTGCCTTTCTAACTAATCTTCCAACCATCATTCCCTTTCTATTTCAGTCCATTTGACAGTAGTAGTAGTAGTAGTAGTAAAAATAAGTTATTTGAAAGCAGTGATGATAAAGTAATATCCCCTCTTCCAAGGATAGTTAAGCCTTGGCCACTGTGATCTACGTACATGACTCAAACTAGCTATGACTCTCCCCTGACATTTTATGTATAGATACTTAGAGAAAGAGGATGCTTTCCTTGAGATTGCTCACCTAAAACCATTGGAACCATGGGACTCTGTCTCTGTGGTGCCTGAACTGCCTGATACCATGCCTCCCTCTCACCCACTCCTTCTGCCTCTCATTCTGTTGAGAGGGAAAAGCTCATTTCAAGTAGGAGAGAATGAGCCAACACATAGAAGAAGAAAGATGAAGAGAGGGGGGAGCAGGGAGGAGGAGAAGGGAGGATGACGAAGAGGAGAAGGAGGGAAAGGAAGAGGATAAGAAAGAGAAGGAGGAAAAGGAGGAGGAGGAGGAGAGGAAAGATGACAAGATGTTTTGCTCTGCACCAGGAATGAATCCTGATTCATAGCTCCTGTTGTCCCATTTGGCAGTCTAGGTCTGGGCTTTTGACTGGTTCTGGCCAGTGAGATAGAAAGGGATGTCTGCTTAGAGTTTTTCAGAAAGATTTTCCCTGCTCACCCGAGAATGGTCCCTGAGGAGAAAGGCATTTCCTCCTCTCTCCCCTTCCTTCTTGCTGTGACTCTGTCATGTGATGTCTTCACTTGGACAGTGACTGCTATCTGACACCCATGGGGAGACATGGCCTGTGCACCCAGGGTGGCAGAATGGAAAGGCAGACATGGCTCGGGTTCTCAATGACGTGATGGAACTGCT
>NW_006160057.1:3146271-3147135 GCF_000334495.1 Tupaia belangeri chinensis
GCTGGAACTGACAACTAAATGCTTTTATTATAATATTTAAGCCCTGTTACTCTGGAAGTAGTAGGAAGTCTACTTACAATCAATCATACACTGATTATTCAAACAAAAACAAAAACAAAACAAAAACAACAAAAAAAAAACAAACAAAAAAAACCCCAAGCAAAACAAACACAACTGTGAATCCATATTTCCCGAACTACCTTAAGCCCAAAGTTCTCGCTGGGGTATCAGATCCAGGTACCTGTCAGCAGGTTCCGAAGCAAACTTACTCTCACCTTATAAGCCTCTACTTTGCCTTCTCTCCTTGGGAGGCACACCATCCCCCTGGGCACACGAGCCATTCACCTGGGCGTCACTCTGCTGCCTTCTTTTCCCCTCAGTTCCCACATCCCACAGTCGGAATATCCGTTCACTCTTCTAAGCCGTCCTCTTCCCTCCAATCGCCACTGATTAGTTGGCTGGAGAGAGGAAGAGGTTCTTCATTTCTCACAAGGGCCACCCCTCCCCGTGCTTTATTAGCCTCTGGGCATGCATCTCTCCACACCTTTCTCCACTGGTTCCAGCATGGCCCATCCCAAATCGGCTCCAACTTTGGGGTTGTCTTAGCTGAAATTGATTAGGGCTTCTCTGTGGCCTAACATAGCAGTTGTCAAAGTGTGGTCCCGGGACCTGCAGTGGCAGCATCACTGGGGAACTTGTCAGAAATGCAGATTCTCAGTCCTCTCCTTCAAGAATCAAATATAGGAGGCGGGCCCTGCGTGCCCCCCGGCCCCGTGCCAAGGCTGCGACCCTCGGCGGGACCTGCGCGGGCCCTCCCGGGCTCACCGCGTCCCCCCCCCCTCCCCCCCCCTGCCACGGCACCGG
>NW_006160057.1:3148175-3187756 GCF_000334495.1 Tupaia belangeri chinensis
TGGTGTGTTGTGATGGTAAAAAAAAAAAAATCAAAGCCAGTGATTTTATACTTTAAAAAGTAAAATGAAACAAAACTATTTCGGTGTGAACATGGATATAAACTGACAAAAAGGCAGCATTTAAAAAATGTTAATCATGGTTCATTTCAATGATTAAGATTAAGATTTTTAATTTTGCATATATAACTTTGAAGTTTTCAAATAATCTAAAACAATTATGTGTAATTTTTAAAATGATAAATAAAATAATGCTAAAACTACAAAAAAAAAAAAAAAAAGAATCAAATATAACCATGCTCAGGGGGCAGGCACAGCTCTCTGTTTAAATAAGCCCTCCAAGGGACTCTGCTGTGCTAGCGCTTAACAACCACTGCTAGGCTAAGGCATTTGTGGATCTATTCATGTCTCTCTCAGAATCTTGTCTCGCCGTAGCTTCAGAATCTGCCTAGTTCAGAAGTAGTCTTTGCAGATGTAATAAGTTAAGGATCAAGAAATGAGATCATCCTGGTTTTAGAGTAGACCCTACATTCGTGGCTAACAGATGGCTTAGTGGTTGCCTCTGGGTTCCTACATGGCTAACTGTGGTTCGAGTCCCAGACCTGGTGGCTTGAAACTCAAGCTGGGCATGTGTGCGTGCGTGCCCAAGTTCCCAGAAGGAGAATGGAGGAGAAGGGATTGTGGTGTGGCCATCCCTTCTTGGAGATGATTTCTCAAGTTTCCTCTCACTGTCTCTGTCTCTTTCTCTCTGGCGAGCACACATACCCTAAGGCAAAAACCTAAAAAGAGAGAGAGAGAGAGAACATAGAGACACACAGAGGAGAAGGTCACATGAAGATGGAGATCAGGGCTACACTTCCACACGCCAAGGAATGCTTATAGCCACTAGAAGCTGGAAGAGGCAAGAATGTATATTTCCGTGGCGCCTTCAGAGGAGGCCTGACATCAGTGGCCCTGTAGGCATCTTGATTTCCAACTCCTGGGCCTCAGACCTTTGAGAGAATGATGTCTGCTGTATTAAACCACTCAGTTTAAACCACCAGGCCAGCTGATGGCATGGTGGTTAAGGTGACTAGAGGGAATGGCAGCTTAAGGTAGCTGACTGTGTGGTTCAAGCCCTAGACCCAGCAGCTTGGAAAACATGTCAGGCCTGTGTGTGTGTGTGTGCCCAAAATTCCAAGAAGAGAATGGAGGAGAAAGGATTCTGGAGTAACCATTCCCACGGGGTGGGGGGGGGTGCTTTCTCATTCCCCTGCCCCCTCTGACTTTCTCTGTGAGCGCACACACCCTAGAGTAAACTAAAAACAAAACAAAACTAATCAAACAAAAAATTTCACTCGGTTTGTGGCACATGGCATGGCAGCCCCAGGAAACCAATAGACACCTGGTGGAGCTCACAAGGATCTCTGGGTCTTCCTCAGGTGCACCTGTTTCACCTTGCCTCCCGTCACTGTCCCCCATTCATTTATCTTTCCATCAAGAAAATTTACGAAGTGCCCCTCACATGTCAAGTCCAAGGGTTAGAGAAATGACCTGCTGAGACCTGTGAGGCCCACTGCCGAGGGGAGTGGAGAGCCAGTCTCGGGCAACTGCAATATGGTGGGCCAAGGGCTCTGCAGGCGGGCCGACACCTCCTCTCCTTGTAGCTCTGCAAATACACTGCTCCTCTGTTCCCTTTCCCCACCTGTCCCTGCAATGCCAAATACCCTTTTCCCACTTTTTATTTTGAATTTGCCAGAAGGCATGTGAACTCACTGGGGAAGGGAGGAGAGAAAGAGAAGGAGTGAGGAGAGAGAAAAAGAGAGAGAGAAAGCAGCCCTCCTGGGGGCTGGCCTTGCCGCAATCCCTCTTCATTCTCCTCTCAGAATTCTGGGCCCGCACACACACATCCCTGGACTGTTTTTCAAGCTGTCAAGTCCCAGGACTTGAACCAAACAGTCAGTCATGTGGAATCAAGCTGCTTTAACCACCACACCACCAACTGGCCCATGCGTCTACCCCTTTCTCCAGTGCAGACTCACTCCCTCCAGTGTCCTATGTCTGAACTCGGTTACAAGGGGCAGATTCTGTTGGCCAATCCATCACAGATCTTATATTTATTTGCCTCCCTCCCTAGACTGTGAGCTATTGAATGCATGAACTGTGGTCTTTAGTCTTATTCTACTTTTTATCCATAGAGCCTCAAACAGTACCTGGCTCATGGTAGTTTCTGTAAAAAAATATGTTGAACTGAATTGGAATTGAAAGATCGATTGCAAAGATGAGAAGAGTGTCCTTCCTCTGTGCTAGCAAAGGATTCTTTTCTCAGCTGCCTTTTCACAATGCAGAAGGAGCAGAAGGGGGCAGGTCTCTGGGTTGCACTGGGCGGAGAGACTGGGGATGGGGTGTGGCGCTAAGTAGGCTTTCGATGCCACCATCCGGGCATCTCTGCAGGCCGACGATGCCGGTCAGAAGTCACATTTAAATCTCCAGTTGTTCCCATTATGCCTGGGAGTTGCCCCGTCACTTGTGGCTGTGCTGCAGAGCAGAGGTTCATGCAGGCAGCAAGAACCGCAGGGCTGGACACGATTCCGCCCCATGCTAAGTGCTCCAGGCTGCCAGGGCTTTGGGATTCTTGCATCAGTGTCTCAGTTTGCATGTGCATGTTCCTGGCAGTGTTCTTACCATTCCGCATCTGCCATAAGCTGCTTTTTATCTACTATAAACAAGAAAATCCCCCAAGAGCCAAGATTATGTAATTGTGTCTGAAATACAGCTAGACTTTGAATGGGAGACTTGTCTTGAAAGGAAGAGGGTGGGCGGAAGTGCAGGGCATGTCTGGACATCAGAAGTCCTTTGTGTTTCCCCTTTTACTCATGGTGGTGTCCCAAAAGATGTCCTGATAAGGGAGGCATGACTACACATGCTAGAGAGTTTCTCAGGGCTCACTGTGGTTCTTTTGGGTTTGGGATTACAGTCAAATGCATATTCTTGCTTAAGACTGTGCTTCCTTGGGGTCGACAGGTGGCATGGTGGTTAAGAGTGCTAGACTCCCACATGGCTGACCACGGTTCGTGTCCTGGACCTGGCGGCTTGCTTTCTCACCTTCCCTCGTTCTCTCTCTCTCTGTGTCCCTCTCTGGTCAGATTAAAGTAAATACCTAAAGTTACATAAAGTAATTCTTAAAAAAGTAAGACTATGCTTCCTTCTATTTTTTTGAGAGAGAGAGATATATTTTTGCTATAGGGCGCATGTGCTTGCCAGAGAGACAGAAAGCAAGAAATTTTCCCCTGGGAGGATGGCCACACTGAAATCCCTTATCCATTCTCCTCTTGGGATCTTGGGCATGCATACACACACGTCCAGTGTGAGTTTTAAGCTGCTGGGTCCGGGACTCAAACCATGATTGACTACATGGGAGTCCAGCGACATAACTGCTATGCCATCTGCTGATCCCTCCTATACTTCCTTTTATACTAAATTCCCAGTCCCATTTTTACCTACAACCAAAGCCTCCCATTTTTTCTCAGGAGTCTGAACTTATACCTCACCTGTCTCCAGCTCCCAAGCGTCTCGGGTGCAGTTTCACCTGAGCTTGCCTGGTGTTGCTGGTCATGAATCCCAAGCTGTTCTCCATTTTAGACAATGTTTATGTTGGCTAAATATTGGCATAAGCAAGGCATAAGCTTGGCATGTTCACAAACACCGTGACAGCTCTCTGAACAGATGTTCTAGCTTTTACGAGTTGGGTTTCATTTACAGGCACACTCAGTGACAGCTGTTTTTGTCAGCGGTGTGCAGAGCTATTCTTAGAAGGTTCATGATAGTTCTGGTTCGGTGGTGTTTCTCAAACTCTGCTGCACATCAGAATGCCCCTGGGAAGCACTTACAAATCCTTATGCTTAGGACAACACCAGACCAATTCATTCAGACTCACTGGGAACAGAACCCAGGAATCAGTGGTTTTTAGAACTCCCCAAGCAATTCTAGTACGCTAGCAAGTTGGAGGACTTGTCCCCCAGTCCAGTGCCTCTCAGACTTTAATGTACTCACGGATCACCTGAGGATCTGTTAAAATGCAGACTGTGATTTAACACTTCTGGGCAGCCAAAAAGTCTGCATTTTTTTTTAAGAGGCAGATTTTTGCTATAGGGTATGTGTGTACTCTCAGGAGAGACAGAGACAGAAAGCAAAAAATCACCCCCCAGGGGGGACGGCTATGCCACAGTCCCTTCTCCTCCATTCTCCTGTCAGATTTTGGGTATGCATGCATATCTGCCTGGCGTGAGTTTTAGGCTGCTGGGTCAACTCGAACCACAGTCGACTACATGGGAGTCCAGCGATGTAACTATTATGCCGTCTGCTGGTCCCTCCCTCAAAATTCTGCTTTTTTAACAAGTGCCCGGCAACATGGAAGCAGGTCCTAGTCCAGGGACCGCACTTGGAGTAGCAAGGCTGTATGTGATTCATTCTAGGGCCTGTTCATTAGCCCTGTGAATAATTTTTCAGAAATCATTGCTTCTTTTGAGTTTATGATCATTTCCATCCATTTTCCATGGGTTTCCCCAAAACTTACTCCCTCTTCTGCCTGTATTTACAGTCCTCTCTTATGAGAAAGTAATTTCAATGCTCTTCTCTTTTTTCCTGCTAGACAGAGATTCTCTTGAAAAGAATCCATACATTAGAATAGATCTGAAGTGCTATCTAGCTAAATGAAGCATATTCTTTGGAGGTCTTGCTTTTCTGTCTGTGCTCACCCTACCTTCGAAACTTATTGAGTGCAAGGAGATAACCTTTAGGCTAAGGAAATCTTTGTATGTGGTGTGATTAAGCAGATGGTTCCAACTGTCTCTGTTATTGCCGTTCCCAGTAAGTTAGTCCCAAACATTAAGTCTTCTGATTTTTTTTTTTTTTTGGAGAGGATTTTCTCTATAGGGCACATGCGCTCACCAGAAAGACAGAGACATAGAGACAGAAAGCGAGAAGTCACCCCCCAGTGGGGATGGTCACACCGCAATCCTTTCTCTTTCATTCTCCTCTCGGGATCTTGGGCACGCACGCACACGCGCCCGGCGTGAGTTTTAAGCCACCAGGTCTGGGACGCAAACTGTAGTCGACTATGTGGGAGTCCAGCGACATAGCCATTACGCTAACTGCTGGTTCCCCGTCTTCTGAATTTTTAAGAAATCATTAATGAAGGGGGAAAACATGGGAGAAGTCATGAAATAAATAAAAGTAAATAAATAAAAGTTCAGGATTGGCTACAATTCTGGTCCCAATACTTTTGGAAAATGCTATTTCCTAGCCAGTATTCTCCTGGAATTACAACAGTATTTGTCAAATAGTGATCTGTAGACCCTAATGTTAAACATATTCTTGGAGATTCAAAACTTTTTAAGGAGATCTTTAAAATCATATATTTGATACTAGTAATAACTTAAAATTAATATAAAGTACATTAAATCATCAGGATGAGACCCAGTGCTGGCCCATGACCCAGTTTGTACATATAGATGCTTTATATGCTAAACAGTCACACAGCCATTGTTGCAGGCTAAAGATAAAAGAATAGATAGATAGACAAGGGATCAGCAGTTGGCGTAATGGCTATGTTGCTGGATTTCCATGTAGTCGACTACGGTTCGAGTCCCGAACCTGGTGGTTTAAACTCACGCTGGGCACGTGTGTGTACGTGCCCAAGATCTCAAGAGGAGAATGGAGGAGAAGGGATTGTGGCGTGGCCATCCCCCCTGAGGGATGATTTCTTGCTTTCTGTCTCTCTGTCTCTCTCTGTCTCTCTGGCAAGTGCACACGCCCTACAGCAAAAAAACCTCTCCAGAAAAGAACATAGACAGAAGGAGGAATAATTGAAAAATCATGTGTTTGGGCTAAGAGGAGGCCCAAAGGTAGTATAAGGAGCCTTACAAATGAAAGTTTCTCCGTAGATCAAGTAGAGAAATATGATAGAAGAGCTAAGAAGTCACATGACTTGCTAAGACTCAAACAAATTCACCATTATGGCAATCAAGACTATCTTCCATTGGGTATAGCGATTTCGTCTCAACTAAATAACGTTGTTTACATTAAATGAAAGCATACATTTAAATATTGCTGATTTGCATTTTGTTGGTATTTAATTTTTAAATTTATTTGGATTATGTAGTTACTTCAAAAGTATTAAGCATTCTAGTTTTTTTTTTTTTTGAGAGGTTTTTCGCTATAGGGCGCGTGCGCTCGCCAGACAGACAGAGAGAGACATAGAGACAGAAAGCGAGAAATCACCCCCCAGGGGGGATGGTCATGCCACAATCCCTTCTCCTCCATTCTCCTCTCGGGATCTTGGGCACGCACGCACACGTGCCCGGCGTGAGTTTTAAGCCACCGGGTCCGGGACACGAACCGCGGTCGACTACGTGGGAGTCCAGTGACATAGCCATTACGCTAACTGCTGGTTCCCTAAGCATTCTAGTTTTAAGTTTATGCATATTCAAGTAACTTTATAATGCAAATAATTGAGGCCTTTAAGAGGGCAAGTTTTGGTGCCCTGAGAACGTTTTGCATGTACTCTTTTGGAATACACGCATCCTTGTAGGCAGGTTAATTTGCTTTTTTACTTTCTGAAATTTCATCGTGGCCAAAGGGTATCTCATGTACTTGGTTCTAGGGGGCTGTTAACGGGACACCATTGGAAACATAAACCCAGCTGCTAAAAGATTAATATTTACAGTAGCTGTAAATATTGTCACATTTTCCAGAAAAAAAAAAAAATTCCTGGCTTGGAAGTCATGCTTAATGGTGCAATGTGCAGGCTGGAAAAGTTTGTTGGGTTCAATCTGACAGGCCAGGGATGAAAAATATCGGGTTGGTGAGGCGGCCTCACCGTAACTATGATTGGGGGGAAAATCAAATGCTTACGGGCTGTGGGGCCTCTGGCTCTCCATTCCCTGGTGGGTGGCTGAGAGGTTGCACGGCTGCTGAGACCTGGGTGTCCCCTTTGGGCAACTGTTGACTGCCTTCTGAGAGGGAGTAAGACTGGCTCTGAGGATTCAAAAAAAGAGATACATAAACAGGCTGATCCACTCTCCAAGGCTTGCTGTTTCAAAGGGCAAACTGGCCTCCTAAGGTGCTAATGCAGGGCCAGTTATTACTCCTGAGTCATCTGCATCATCGGAAGCATTTTTTTAAAGGTTTTTGCCATAGGGTGTGTGTGTTCAGGAGAGAAAGGGGAGATGGTGGTGAGAAATCATCCCCCAAGGGCATGGCCACACTGCAATCCTTTCTCCTCCATTCTCCTCTTGGGATCTGGGTTGCGCACACACACAGTGCCTGGGCGTGATTTTCAACCCTCCAAGTTTGGAACTTGAACCCTGGTTGGCCATGTGGGAGTTCAGCACCTTGACCACCACGCCACCTACTGGCCCCCTATGGGAGATATTTTAAAAGTAGGTATCAGGCCAGCTCTGTGGCCTGATGGTTAAGGCAGCTGGATCTTACATGGCTAACCCTTTGGTTAGATTCCTGGACTCCTGGCAGCCAGAGAAACCTGGTGTGTGTGTGTACACGCCCAAAATCTGAATCTCAAAGGAGGGGAGAAATGGAAGAAAAGGGATTGGGTCCTGACCACTCCCCATAGGGTTCTCTCTCATGTCCTCTCTTTCTGTCTCTTTCTGGAGAGCACATACATCTTCTAACCAAAAGAAAAATAAAAGTAGGTTTCAGTTTCTGTGGAAAATACACCGAATGCTTGGCTTGTATTCTTAGCTAGTGTAAAAATGCTATGTATAGCTAACTTAAAAAAAAGATAACACCTTTCCAAAAAAAATCACATGTATATTTGTAAACATCTGAGTATAGCTTTAATATATAGCAAAGGAAAACTATGATAAAATTGCAGGCATTTTTGACGTTCTGTTGTCATTACTCCTAGCGTACATGCCAGGATGGCATTCTTGCTATGGGAAGCAACAGTAGGTACACAGAACCTTATTAAAAGTCTTATTGGAATCGTTTAGATATATGTTTTTCAAGTAAGAAAAAGAAAATCAAGACTCAACTCTGATCTGTCTTGTGTGTAGCTGGTGCCAACCCAGAAATGCTTTAGTCCATTTTAAATCCTGAACAATTCATATTCATGAGGGCAGATGTTTCAAAAGAAAAGCAAAATAATTAGTCCATTCCACGAATCTCTGCAAATATCTAGATGTTGGATGCTGTTTAGGAATAATACTGGGTTATTTTCATCTTTCCATCCAAGTCATACGGCCCTACAAGAGTAATTTAACCTTGGGCTACCGCTATTTGCAACACTAACCCGTCTTTCCTACAAAACTCTGATAGGTATAGTCTATGAAATGTTGTACCCTGCCATTTTGCTAGAGACTAACAGCTTATTCATACAGTCCACAGATTCATCACTCTCTCCAAGCCACTATTTATTGCCTTATTTTAGACACTTCTCTTTAACTCCTCTTAAGAGATTTTTGGCCAAAGGGGAAAAACATATCATGAATATATGTTAATAAAAGCAATGGTATGCGCTGTAGTTAAAACCAGCAATGAAGGGTGACAAAGTATAAAAGCATCGCTCATGATTTCCTAGTTGAAATTTCTCCACATGCTAACTGAAACGAAAATTGGTCTCAAAAGGCGTGAATACTTACATGACGATTTCCCATTTTCGCTTTTCTAAGGTGGTTGTTCTGTATTTCATGAAGGGATCAGTCCTCCTGCAGGCAAAGTTTATAATGGCTTTCCCAGGGTATACTATCTCTGGAGTTTAATAAGTAACTTTTGGTATTGAATTTGAATACGTTGTTGGGGATGGGTAGGGAGTAGATAGTGACCAGCTAGCTTAAACTGCCTAAGCTGCCCTGGCTGGTCTTTTCAAGTAAAATATTTAAATAAATAAACAATAAACACATTGTAGGCTTTTTAAGTTGAGTAACTGAGTCTTAACTAAAGAGTTTACCTGCTTTACTTGAATGATTCTTTTGTATTTTGAGTGTTCGTTATATACTTTATATCTTTTAATAAGAAAAACATTAACCAAAATTCTTGTTTACTAACATCACTATTATTATTATAGAGGATTTTTTGGAAGGTTACACTGTGTTATACAGATTGTCATTTTTACAATGAATTGGTTTTTAAATATAAAGAGTAATCTGGGCAGATTTTTTTGTTGTTGTTGTTAACGATACTAAAAGGTGCCCTGAGGTTTCCTGTGAGTCCTTGTAGAAATGGTCTATGCCTAACAGCCATGTCTTTCATCTCTCTATTTACCTGTCTCTCTCTTTATCTGTCTGCCTTTTTCCTTAACAGCTAGGTTTGTGCAAATCCTGTTCCATGCCTTGTATGTTTTATATACTATAGAGATACGTGATCTCAGCACGTTTCCCCCCAGAGGTCTCATGGTAATCCTTCATAGGTATGGACCAAACCACTGATGGCCCACGGAAGTTGTTTTTGATCTTTTGCATGTATATCTTCCTATATACACCTTTGCTATGTGTACGTATATGCGTTTGTACAGAATAAAACTTCCAGCCCAAAAAAGTATATGCATTTAAAATTCTGACAGATGTCGCCAAGTTGTCCTCCATACAGATATAAAATGCTGGACCACCGAAAGCTAGATGGTCTGTGAGGCTTACCTTCAAAAGACAAAAAGCATAATACCTCCCTACAACAATCTGGTGGTGCTCATCTCCCCACATACTGGCTACCACAAACAATATCACATGTTTTAAATTTTGCCTGCCTGCATTCCGCCCGCCCTCCCTCTCTCTCTCTCTTTCTTTTAAAATTTGTAATAGGGAGTGTGCACTTGCCAGAGAGAGAGGGGAAGTGAGAAAGCATACCCCGAGGGGGATGACCATGCCATAATCCCTTCTTCATTCTCCTCTAGGGATTTTGGACACACACACGCAAGCACCCAGCATGTTTTTCAAGTCTCTGGGTCCGGGATTTTGATTGAGTAGTCAGCCATGTGGGATCCAGCCATCTTAACCATCATGGCCACCAACTGGCCCCATTGCTGCCAATTTCAAAAATGATTATTTAATTTACATTTCATTCACTAGCCTTAAAATTGTATATCCTACTTTTTTTGTGAAATTTTCTGTGGTTTTAGTTGTTCACGTCTATTCTTTAATTTTTGTTTTCTCTATTCATGATAGGCCAGCGTATACACACATGAGAGAGAGAGAGAGAGAGAGAGGAAGAGAGGAGTACCTTTCAGAGGAGCACCTTTCAGAGTCTGGTCATACTATGATCCCCTTCCTCCAGGCCTCCAGCCTGTCAGATCTGGGCACTCACATGCAAGCCCAGACAGGTTGAAGATTCACCTCAATCGCCAGGTGGGATCTGACTTCTCTAGAGCAGTGTTCTTCCACTGTGCCATGGAGCTGGTCCTATTTTTCTTTCATTTTTATTTGTGAACACTTTATATTATAAAATCTAGGCATTAATCAAGTGTAACACATTTTTTCTAAGTTAGTTGTTCGTCTTTTGTTTCTATTTCTGTTTTAAGTGTGTATGTGTGTGAAGAAAATGTTAATTTTTTATGTATTCAAATATATCAATTTGTTTTTCTTTGACTTGCTTAGAAAACAATTTTCTGCAGTAAGATGCTTAAATGTTCTTGTTTATTTTCTTCAAGTTCTTTTAACAGCTTCATTTTTTTCAAGGTTACATTTTTGATCCACTTGGAATTAATTTTGCTATAGATTAAGGAAGGAAAGACTTCAGCTTAGTTTTAGTTATTCAGTCAGTCGTAGATATTGCGTCATTTGGCTTTCCTTTACTATCCCAAGATGCCACCTTTATTGTATGATAAATTTATGTATAACATAGAATTAAAATTCTATATTGTTTTACTAAACCTTGATTGTATGTATTACTTTTTTTCTTCTTTTAAGTTTTATTCAGTGCCTTGCATGCGCTAATTGTGGGACTAAATAGTGAGTGAGCAAGGTGGATATGTATTTTCTTCTAGAACTTCCCCCTAGAATGAATTTCTATATAAGGAACAAACAAATAATAATTACAAATTGTCATAGGGGCTATAAAGAAGATAAACAGGATGTTACAAGAGACTAACCTGTGTGTGTGTGTGTGTGTGTGTGTGTGTGTGTCTATAAATGGAGATAAAGCTCTAACGTTTAAGGAGCTAACATTTCAGCTGTGAATTAAAGGATGAGAGAGTCCATTATTTGAAAAGAGAGTGTTCCAGACAGAATGTCCTTAGTTTATGCTAAGCTTCAAAATAGAAAGAGTTCTCTCTCTCTCTTTTTTTTGAAGAGAGATTTTTTGCTATGGGGCATGTGTGCTTGCCATAGAGACAGATGAAAGCAAGAAATCACCCCCGGGGGGATGGCCACAACACAATCCCTTCTCCTGTGTTCTCTCAGGATTTGGGGCATGCACACAAACACGCCCGGCATGAGCTTTAGGTCCAGGACTCGATCCATGGTCGACTACGTGGAAGTCCAGTGATGTGACCAGTATGCCACCTGCTGGTTACAAGTTGTGACTTTTTTTTTTTGAGAGGTTTTTCCTACAGGGTGCCTGCGATCGCCAGAAAGACAGAGACAGACAGAGAGACAGAAAGCAAGAAATTGCCCCCCAGGAGGGATGGCCACGCTGCGATCCCTTCTCCTCCATTCTCCTCGCAGGATCTTGGGCACGCACGCACACGTGCCCGGCGTGAGTTTAAGCCACCGGGTCCGAGACTCGATCTGTGGTCGACTACGTGGGAGTCCAGCGACATAGTCATTATGCCAACTGCTGGTCCCCCAGGTTGTGACTTCTTGCAGAACATTTTACTACATTTCCCAGATCTTACTGTGTACCACAGAACTCACAGATCAGAGCTCTTAGAAATGTAAAAAAAAGTTAAGGAAACTTTTTTACCAGAATTCAGAACTCACCGTACATCAAAGAACTTACCTTAGAGAAAAACCTTAGCAATGTGAACATGACTGTAAATCCTTAAACCGCAATTCAGAAATAAGAGTTGATCCCTGAAGGAAACAATATGGAACTTTTTCCAAATTCAGCTGCTTTGAGTCAGCAAGCCACCATAAGGTTATCTGAAAATTTGGGGGCAGTAACTATATCTCTGAAGAAGGAACATTTGCAGCAGACTTGTGAATAAGATCTTGTGAATAAGAGTTTTCCGGCTCCATAAGTAAAATTCCAGGTGATTTCTAAGGTCCATATGTGATGTTTTAAAGGTGCAACAAAAGATAACCATTGCCTTTGGGAAAAGTCACAGTAAATGTTGAATCAAACATACTGAATGAGGTACCAGTAGTTGGCGTAATGGCTATGTCGCTGGACTCCCATGTAGTTGACCATGGTTCGAGTCCCGGACCTGGTGTCTTAAACTCATGCTGGGCACGTGTGCGTGCATGCCCAAGATCCCGAGAGGAAAATGGAGGAGAAGGGATTGTGGTGTGGCCATCCCCCCTGGGGGGGGTGATTTCTTGCTTTCTGTCTCTCTGTCTCTGTCTTTCTGGTGAGTGCATGCGCACTATAGCAAAAACCTCTAAAAAAAATAATGATACTGAGTGAAAAAAATAGAAAAGAGCTTTGCCAGCTGGAGAAAATAAAAGATGGCAGAAGAGACTGGAGATTGGTGCTGGGCAGGACTCAGATACAGGATCAAGGGAGGCAAGATCTCTTTCCTCCAGGAATTGAAGATGGAATGGGGGAAAAGACAAGCAGGCGTTAAGTTACCAACCAATGCTTTGAGCATTTGTTATTATTTTTTCTTTAGTGTCTAATTTCTACATTATAGTCTGCTGCCTCGTTCTGCTAGTCCCAGACTTCCCAGGGTCATGCCCTGTTCCTGCCCCACCTCTTCTCTGGCTTTGGAACCGACTTCTGCGTCACTAACCGTGCTGGGAACTCCCAGTCAGAGATCTTTCCCTCCCTTCCTCCGTTTCTGCCTCTGCCTCTTGGAGTGCAAAGGTCATGAAGAGCAGGCAGTGTGACGTGCAGTGCCCTTTGTGGAGACACCTTCTGTTCAAAGGTGCTGAGCTACTGAGCACAGGAAGTGCCTGAAGAGGAGATAGAGTCCATGGCTCCAGGGAGGTGAAAGATAGAAAGCTGACGGGCCACAGTAGAAGCAGACATACCTTTACCTTTTAGATCACCATCACTGTGGACACCCCTTGATTATTCAGATGTGCCCATAATAAAGTTTGATTCAACTGAAAGGGAACTATTCTCAGTGTCATCTCCTCCTTTCTCCTTTTCCTCATGGCTGGGTACTTAGGAAGGTGGCCGACATGGTTCCCAGCATAACAGCAATGGGAAAGGAAGGGACATTCCTGTGACTTCAGGTCATTTCTAGGAGGATCGCTGGTTGAAAGGCCAGAGGATAGAAGGAGAAGAACTGTCTGGGAAAGAAGAATGAGGGAACAAGATCTGGGGAAGTGAGAGGACCAGAAGAGCAATGGGAAAGTTTTGTTGTTGTTGTTGTTTTGGAATCGTTATAAATATTTAGGGATTATAAATATAAATGAGTGTTACCTCCTTGAAGAGCTCTATATCAGTTTTCACACACACACACACACACACACACACACACACACACACACACACACCGGACTCTGTGCTATGTGATTATTTTCCTCTCCTACACTGGGCATATTTATTTGCACCTCTTGGGTTTGGGTGATTCTCAAAGGGATGGTGTTTCCCCCAGGGAGAACTTGTGGCAATGCGTGGGGTTGCCAGAATGACTGGTGGGTAGTGGGTGGCATGGAGCCCAGGGATAATAAACGTCCTGCTGCCAGGGGACAGTCTCACACAATTGACCAACCCAAAGCCAACAGTGCCCTTTCCCTTTTAAAAACACTTGTCAGGAAACTCCCTCTCTCTCCCACCTTCCTTCTATGCAGGGCTCTATCTGCAGGCCAAGAGCGTAGGAACTTCTGCAGTGCTCCTAGGCATTAAAAACCAGTAAAATCTGATAGTTGCAATACTATGAGCTTCATCATAACACTGGAAAGGTATGGAAGACACAAGATGTGTAAGTGGACTGGCAGATTTGGAAGAAACAAATCACTTAGACCAGTGCTTTCACTCTACACATTAGGAAACTCAGGTCCAGAGAAACTAACAGGCTTACTCAGCAATAGCCAGCTAGTTAGTAGAAAATCTGGTGGGATCAGACTGTAGTACAGGGGGGTGGGGGGATGTCTTTGAAAAGTTCATGGAAAATACATATTAAAAACATGAAAGTGCAGGGAACCAGCAGTTAGCGTAATGGCTATGTCGCTGGACTCCCACGTAGTCGACTACGGTTCATGTCCCGGACCCAGTGGCTTAAAACTCATGCCAGGTGCGTGTGCGTGTGTGCCCAAGATCCCGAGAGGAGAATGGAGGAGAAGGGATTGCGGCATGACCATCCCCCCTGGGGGCTGATTTCTCGCTTTCTGTCTCTAATGTCTCTGTCTGTCTGGTGAGCATGCGCCGCCCTATAGTGAAAATCTCTCAAAAAAAAAAAGTGCATATAAAAATAAGCATGGATTTCAAAAATTTCTCGCTTTCTGTCTCTAATGTCTCTGTCTGTCTGGTGAGCATACGCACCCTATAGTGAAAATCTCTCAAAAAAAAAGTGCATATAACACTAAGCATGGATTTCAAAATTTTTTACACCAAAGTAAACTTATTTTAATTCCTTTATCCATGAACTTTTTAAAAAGGAATTATTTTATTTATTTAAATTTGACCAGAGTGCAAGAGAGAGAGACAGATAGACAGACAGAAGGAAAGTGAGAAAGCAAACCACCAGGTCTGGGTCTTGAACTGCAGTTAATGCTCTGAACTACCACACCACCTGCTAGCCCCTACCCATGAACTTTTAAAGTTCCCTCTTAAGTTTTGGTTATTCCTCTCTGTAGCACTTCCTAAAGTATACAAAATTAGCCTGAGGTCATTGAAACCTCTTGTGATTAACTGCTTTAAGTTATTTTTACATTTTGTCTTCTCAAAAGCTACAGACTCTTACTAATAGAAATTCTTTAGAAAATATGTTAGATGCTATTAATCAAACAATCATGTGTTTAATTATGTGTGTTCTTAGGAAGATCCTGGCTTGCAGCAGGGGTGGAATACACAGAGCACTTCAGGGCACAAACCCATTCTCCTCTTAGCCACCCTGGCTTCTCTTCCACTTCAACAGTCTAAGGTCTTTCTCACCCAAGAGTCTTTACGCAGCATTCTCACTTTCAGAAAACTCTGTTAGGGTGTTGTGGGCTTTGAAAGAACTCATAGACTCAGAGAAAAAGTGGACAAAACAGATTTATTTACTAGGAAAGGGGCTAGATGTGGAGACTTACATTGACCCTGAAAGGTAGGAGCTAGGGACTTTTAAAGGAAAGAGATTTAAAAAGAGGAAATACACACTATAAAAAAAGAATCAAATGGACATGTTAGAGATGAAGACTATAATACAGGAAGTCAAAATCTCCCTTGAAAGTATTAAAAACAGATTAGATCATACAGAAAATCTAATCTCAGATGTAGAAGATAAAATCACTGGCCTAGAAAAATCCACCATGAAGACTGAGAAAATTGTCACCCAAAATGAGAATAATATACAAGAAATACTAGATACCATCAAACGTCTAAACATCCATATAATTGGTAGCCCAGAAGGTGAAGAGACTTATAAGGGCATTGATAATCTATTCCATGAAATCCTGGAAGAAAACTTTCCAAACCTAGAGAGGCACTCAAAGATCCAGTCACAAGAAATACAAAGGACCCCAAATAGAATCAACCCAAGAAGATCTTCTCTAAGAACCACAGACAAAGACAAGATACTAAGATTGGCAAGAGAGAAACATGAAGTTACTTACAAAAGATATCCCATCAGGCTAACAGCAGACCTTTCATCAGAAACAATGCAAGTGAGGAAAGAATGGGCAAATATATTCAAAGTGTTAAGGGAAAAGCAATTTCAACCAAGAATACTGTACCCAGCAAGATTATCCTTCATGTGAAACGAAAAGACAAGAACATTCTCAAACAAAACCTGAGAGAATTTACCAACACCAGAATAAATCTCCAAGAAGTTCTCAAGGGAGTGCTATATGAGATAAAATGAAATACAGACACACAGAAATAAGAGTTCAAAAACTAAGAAAATGGCCAACTTAATCATAGGGACAAGTCTGGAGTTGAATATTATATCCCAGAATTTAATCGGAAAGATAGAACCACAACAGCAGATAATAAAGTACATGAGACTGAACTGGTGAAATAGCATTTTATGACTTTTGACTAAAACGTTGCTGATTTTCTTCTAGGCTTTGTTTTCTGGTTTTAAGGATTTTTTGTTCTGTCTTGAACTGTCACTAGGTTCATGTACCTACTATTTAAACAGAATCCTAACTTGTTTACTGGCTTGAAGTTTTAAGCAAAGTTCCTTAGCATTTTTTTGATTTATTCAAGTTAAAACTGCTTGTGTGGGAGGAGGGAGGGAAATGGCAGAGGGTCAGAAATAGGGGTAAAATATATATATATGTATATATATATAAACTAGAAATGGAAAATTATTGATGATAACATGCATGATTAAGCCACTATGCAGTATATTCTGGGTGGGAAATTGCATTTTGTATGCTGTGATGATGCTCAGGGAATGAATGTAAATTAATTAATTAACAAAATGTTTCAGAAAAAAAAAGCTCATGGAAATATGTGTAGTGGGAAAACTATGTATGAATTTCAAAAATTTTTTGTTCCGGGAACCAGCAGTTAGCGTAATGGCTATGTTGCTGGACTCCCACGTAGTCGACCACGGTTCGTGTCCCGGACCTGGTGGCTTAAAACTCACGCCGGGCGTGTATGCGTGTGTGCCCAAGATCCGAGAGGAGAATGGAGAAGAAGGGATTGCGGCGTGACCATCCCCCCTGGTGGGGGGGGTGATTTCTTGCTTTCTGTCTCTATGTCTCTCTCTGTCTGTCTGGCAAACACACGCACCCTATAGCGAAAATCTCTCCAAAAAAAAAATTTTTTTTTTTGTTCCAAAATAAATTCATACTTTAATTGTAAAATAAAATAAAATAAAAGGAAAGGGATTTAGGGTGAGGTGATAAGAGTGGTCCTGAGGCAGGATGCCAGGTGGTGTTTTACAACATCGGGGTTGTTTCACTGTTATCTCTGGGTGAGTCAGCTGTCAGCCAGTAGATATCGCAGCCCTCATCTCTTCCCTCTTTTAAGGTGGAAATCTTCCTCTGATCCCAAGGAAGTCCCTGTTGTGGGCATATCCCCTCCTTCAGCGTCTGGCCAGACCAGATTTGATCCTTTTTCTTTAGTAAGGAAAAGATAGTTTATTAAGTAAAATTACACTCCCGAGAGGTAGAAGCTGGCCTGAGCAGACAGAGAGAGTGGCTCAAAAGGCCCTGGCAGTTGTATTCTGTGAGATTTCTCATTTTAACCTATATCATGTGGGTTGATTATTGGCTGGGCCCACTGATTGCTCTCATCTCATTAGCATGATTAATCTGCTGTATCCATGATTTCTCATTGGCTATACCTAATGTGGCTTAGCCCACTGATTTATCTCATTGGCTATATCTACTGTGGCTTAATCAAGTAGACACTCCTCAGAAATCTCCTGCTGATTCTTTAGAAATTTCTCCTCAGCCACCAGGGGTACTCAAGGCTGCTGGAGACCCTCCATCAGAGCCCAAGATAAGAGACAAACATCCAAGGATTAGTTCCTAAAAGAAAATGCCTGAAATTTTGGGAAGTATTGAATGTGCCCTTTCTTTCTTTTTTTTCATAATTATTTAATTTTATTCATTATTAGTATTGCTCTATTAGTATTGACTAGAGAGAGACAGAGAGGGAAAGCAAGGAAACAAGTTGCCAGGTCTGGGACTCGTACTGTGGTAGACCATGTAGGAGTCCAATACTTTAACTGCCATGGCACCTGCTGGACCCTGAGTGTGCTCTTTCAAGCTTCACTTCTCACTCTGTCTTACATGAGCCTCTTGCCTTGTGGGAGTCTTCACCCTTTCTCTGGTGAGCACATAAAAAAATAAGAGTAATTATAAATAAAATTAAATAAACAATTCCTTAAAAATAACTAATAAGGGACCAGCAGTTGGCGTAATGGCTGTGTTGCTAGACTCCCATGTAATTGACCGCGATTCGAGTCCCAGACCCAGTGGCTTAAAGTCACACCAGGCGCGTGTGCATGCATGCCCAAGATCCCGAGAGGAGAGTGGAGGAGAAGGGATTGTGGCATGGCCATCCCCCCAGGGGGGTGATTTCTCACTTTCTGTCTCTATGTCTCTCTCTGTCTTTCTGATGAAGGCACACACCCTATAGCAAAAGCCTCTCAAAAAATTAATAATTTATTTTATTTAACCCAATATTTAAAATATATTATTTAATATATTTTAATGGATTACTTAAATTTATTTATTATTATTTAATTTGCTATAGGGCATGTGCGCTCATCAGAGAGAGAAAGAGAGGGAAAGTGAGGAAGCAAACTCCCAAGTCTGGGACTTGAACCATGGCTGGTCCTGTGGGAGTCCAGTGCCTTAGTGATCACTGTACCTACTGGCCGCCAAAATATTATCTTTTAAATGTGTAATCAATAGATAAAGACTCTCGTGTTCCTTCAATTTTGTAGTCTTTGAAATGTCGTGTTTTATGCTTACAGCACATCTCTTCTTGGCCTAGCCACATTTCAGATGCTCTGTGTCTGTCTGGTGCTGGGCCTGCCATATTGGTGAGAATAGCTCCAGACAAAGTCAGCATCTAATCCTCTGCAGGGACCACAGTTAGCTGATTCTCCAGTACTTTAAGTTTGTCGTACAAGGCTAGCAATGTATTTGCTGAATGAAGGAGTGAATGAAGGAGTTAGTGCAATCACAGTTTGCATGACTACAACAGGAGCACAGTTGGGCACGTAGCAAGACTTTGTGTACACGGGTGGTAGCTATAGGGAATAGCTCAAATATCCTGGTGTTGAGCTAAGGCTTAATGAGTGGATGAACGGAGGTCAGTCTGACAATGCAAGCATTCTGGAGGGCATTCCATTTCTAGGAAACAGCATCAGCCAAGCGAAGCTTAAAATAATGCACATAATTGGTATCTTTGAAAATGGCAACCTCACCAAGTTGTCTGGATGCTCAGGTTAAAAACTTTGGGCTCATCCTTGACTCGTCTCTATATCCAATTTGTAGCAACTTGTCAGCTCTATTTTAAAAATATGTATACTTGGGACCAGCAGTTGGTATAAAGACTATGTCACTAGACTCCCATGTAGTCGACTGTGGTTTGAGTCCTGGACCTGGTGGCTTAAACTCATGCTGGGTGCTTGTGCGTGTGTGCCCAAGATCCTGAGAGAAGAATGGAGGAGAAGGGATTGTGGCTCGGCCATCCCTCCTCGGGGTTGATTTCTCACTTCCTGTCTCTCTGTCTCTCTCTTTCTGGCGAGTACACCCGCCCTATAGAAAATAACCTCTCCAAAATAAAAAAAAAGTGTACTTCACTCCATCCCTGTAGTCCAAGCATCATCCTACTTTATTTTGCCTGGATTCCTGCACTAATAGATCTTCCTGCTGGGACTATAATGCACATAATTGGTATCTTTGAAAATGGCAACCTCACCAAGTTGTCTGGATGCTCAGGTTAAAAACTCTGGGCTCATCCTCAACTCCTCTCTATATCCAATTTGTAGCAACTTGTCAGCTCTATTTTAAAAATATGTATACTTGGGACCAGCAGTTGGTATAAAGACTATGTCACTAGACTCCCATGTAGTCGACTGTGGTTTGAGTCCTGGACCTGGTGGCTTAAACTCATGCTGGGTGCTTGTGCGTGTGTGCCCAAGATCCTGAGAGAAGAATGGAGGAGAAGGGATTGTGGCTCGGCCATCCCTCCTCGGGGTTGATTTCTCACTTCCTGTCTCTCTGTCTCTCTCTTTCTGGTGAGCACACCCGCCCTATAGGAAATAACCTCTCCAAAATAAAAAAAAAAGTCTACTTCACTCCATCCCTGTAGTCCAAGCATCATCCTACTGTGTTTTGCCTGGATTCCTGTACTAATAGATCTTCCTCCTGGGACTATGGACACACACCAACATACCCAGTTCATTTTTAGACAGGGTCTCTATTTTGCCTCTATTTTTTAGACAGGGTCTCTATTTTGCTCAGGGCAGCTGTGACCTCATGATTCTCCTGCCTCAGCCTCCTGGAATCACTGGGATTCCAGGCACATGCCACCACATCCAGCCCTCAGGTTTGACCAGCAACTGGACCAAGCAGAGCAGAAGAGACAGGCTTTGTTGTAGACCAGGTGGGAGATGCAGGTGGGCTGGACTGCAAAGGTGGGGTTTGGAGATGGGGACAGATTTGGAAACGCAACCAGAGGACTTGGTTGATGGATATATTAGATGTGAGTATGGCATGAAAGGAAAATTTTAAAAGTCTTTCCTGGATTTTGGCCTCAAGCATCTTGGGGGAAGGTGGCACCACAAATGAGGCAAGAAAGACCCAGTGGAGGGAAGAGACTGTGGAGCAGGGAGGTACAACTGTTGACTTCAATCACGTTAAGTTTGAGATTTTTAATGGACATTCAGGTAGAGATATTAAACTGGCAGTTGGGCATAAATGATGCCTGGGTTAGAGAGACAGCATATACAAGGGAATTCAAAAGGCAAGTGGACAGATGGAGTTAAAATTTGAGTTTATTTCAGTGCAAAAAGTTTGGAAATCCATGAATAGTTTTTTCATAATATTTATTTTCCATGAACTTTCGGAAGGGTTTCTATATGTGAGCCATAAACGAGATTTAGATTATGGTCGGAGAGTTTATAGGTAAGATGGATGGGGTAGGGTCAGGTGGGGTGGGGTGGGAAGGGAAGGGAAGGGAGCCTTGGAAGGGGCCGTAGTTGTGCCAACACTTCCCTGTTGGGTAGAGATAACAGAGACAGCAAATGAGGCAGAGAAGGAGTAGTGAGTAAGATGACAAAGTAGAAGAATTTGGTGTTTAGAAGAATGTTGCATCAGCTAGACTGGTCTGAGGTGTATTTTATGTTAAGTAAATTCTCTTTACAAGCTAAATGATGTATAGTGATGGAATGTATAAAATAAATGAATAAAACTAAAAAAATTATCACTATTTGATACATTCATGAATTCTATGGGAAATTTTTAATGTTTTAAAGTGTATAGTTCACAATCTGCATATTTTGCTTTTTTCTTTTAGATCCTTTCATCTTTAGTTATTAAATATTATTTTATGTGTGTGTATACGTCAACAATGTAATTTCTGTGATCTCTGTTTAATTAACGCTGTGAGAAGTTAAGAAAAAGAATGTGGCGTCTGGAAGAATGTGATGTCTAGAAAGATGAGATAAGAGCATCTCAAGAAGAAAAGTAATTAACTATGTTGGATACTGTCAAGAAGGAGATGGAGAGAGCTAAGTGTCTAAACGTATTTTGCTTTTAACAAATGAACTTCACAGGTTCTCAGGAGCACATGAACAGAAGCAATCTTTTCTCAGAAAAGTTTACTTTTAATTAGATTCTTATTTAACTTAACAACTAATTACTGTAATTTGTGCTGAGATATTTGATCACCATCAGAGTTGGCTTGATTGGGAGGAGGGAGAGCAGGTGCCTCCAGGACCTTGTTGACCTCCTGGCTACCTCACCCCTTGGTCCTGCCTCTCTGTGATTAGCTGGATGACTTTGAACGAATCCCTTCCTCTTTATAATGCTAAAACAAATGGGTAGGCAGCTTGTAAATTCCCTTCCATCTTGACTACTCAGAGTCTATGATCCTGAATAGGAGAATTTGCCTAGACCTTTCATATTAATACCAATAACAGGAAACAGCTGTTGGTGTAATTCCCATGTAGCCGACCGCGGTTCGAGTCCCAGACCCAGTGGCTTAAACTCATGCTGGGTGCGTGTGTGCGTTCCCAAGATCCCGAGAGGAAGATGGAGAAGAAGGGATTGTGGCGTGGCCATCCCCCCCGGGGGAGTGATTTCTCGCTTTCTGTCTCTCTGTCTCTTTCTGTCTTTCTGGTGAGTGTATGTGCCCTATGGCAAAAATCTCTCCAAAAAAAAAAAAAAATTACTAATAACAAAAACATTTTTTTTGCTTCAAAAAAATTGCTTAAGGTTAACATTGCCTGTGTTAATGCACCAGAGAATACTTTTATTTCTGACTTTTTATTTCATAATTCCAGGCAAAGCAGTGTCAATAGTAAGATACAAATCCCTATTTTCAGGCCCTTCTTTTTATGGCATCTTAAATCCTTTTCTGTGTTATAAATTAAATTTTACTTTATGAGTGTACACCATGACTAAGATGCCTGAGATAAGAGTTCCTTGTCTTTTGAACTTCCTCGTATTTTGGCTCTATGTTACTGGCCAACTCCAAGTGCTGAACTTTTTGTAAAGAAGGTACACGCTGAAAGTTACTTGCTGTTAGGCTGTTTACTTTCCCAGGGACCACAGCCTGTGTGGGCTACACTCCAGAATCGGACTGAGCTGTGATTATCTACATATGGTGAAAGGTAAAAAGACCAAGTAATACAGTTCCAGAAAAATCTCTTTGTAGCCTGTTTCAGATCTCATGCATATTCCCGAAGTATCTTTAAATCAAGGCTGTAGAAATGATAATATAGCATATGTAATGATAACAAATAAATGATTAATATTAATAGAACAGGAAGCTAGTAAGTCATCTGTTGGCTGATAGGCCCCAGGAAATGGGGTTACCAAAGTATGAAGGGATAAAGGTTACTCCTCATTATTTAACAGGCAACTAAGCTTCCTAAGCTTTCCTGATAACCAAGACTGCATTTAGACACAAAATTCCTTCTTTAAAGAACTGTTAGTTGACTTTATTTATTTGTTTGTTAATTATTTAATTCACTACAGGGCACACACACTCATGAGGGAGATACAGAGAGAGAAAGAGAGGGAAAGTGAGAAAGCAAGCCTCCAGGACTAGGACTTGAACTGTGGTTGGCCATGTGAGAGTCCAGCACTTAACCACATGCCACCTGTGGCCCAAGATACAGAATTCTTAAAGTAACAAATGGAGTCAAGCATTACTAGGAATCTAATTAATTTAAACATAATGACTTGGGTCAGCAGGTGGTGTGGAGGTTAAGGCATTGGATTCCACAGCACAGTTTGAGTTCCGGATTTGTTGGCTTGAAAATCATGCTGGGTGCATGTGCATGCACTCAAAATCCTGAGAGGAGAATGGAGGAGAAGGGATTGCAACGTGGACACCCCCTCTTAAGGGGGTGATTTCTCACTTTCCCTCCCTTTCTCTCGAGAGTATATATGCCCTATAGAAATTTGTGTGTGTGTTTGAGTGTGTGTGTGTGTGTGTGTGTGTGTATGGAGAGAAAGAGAGAGATCTTATTTCTCAGAATTTGTATTTTAAATATCCCTTTGCAGTCTGCTTTTATACTTTTCAGCTTCCTCTGAGAAGAGCAAATTGAAAGTGTTGCATCTTAATTTTTTTTTTCTGCATCAGTTGGTGGTGAGGTGGTTAAGGCCACTGGACCCCACATGAATATCTGTGTAGTCTGAGTCCCAGACCCAGTGGTGTGCATGTGCATGCATGCCCAAACTCCTGAAGGAGGAGAAATGGAAGAAAAGGGATTGCAGTGCCACCATACCCAATGGGGAGGGGATTCTCTTTCTCTTTCTCTCTTTCTCTCTCTTTCCCTCCAGTGAGCACACAACATACTCTGGCAAATTAAAAATAATTTGTCCCTGTATTCTTGATATAGCACATATGTACATGTGTGAGAAATAGCGAGAAAGAGGGACACCCTCCAGAGGGTCTGGTCATACCATGATCCCCTTCCTTCAGCCCTCTAGTCTATTGGCTATTGGGCACTCATGCATATGTCTGGAGTGTTTCAGACTGATGAGGCCTGGGACGTGAACTGTGGTCACCAAGTGGGATTGGCTTTTCCTACACAACTACAACTTTGTACCCTTCTACCTACAATTCCCTGTTACCCCAACTCCCGGTAATCATGGTCCTACTAACGATGTGTTTGACTTTTCTTTTCGGTGCCACATATGAGTGAGTGCACACGGCATTTTTCTTTGTATGGTTTATTTCACTTACCAATGCCTATGCTCTCATGTTCATTGCAGCTTTATTAACAGCAGTCAAGACAAGAAACAACCTAAGTGTTGGATGGTGGAGTGGATAGAGAAAGTATGGTTTTCAGAAAAATTATGGGAAACGTGTATTATGGAAAAAGCTGTGCGTAGATTTCAAAATCTTTTTGCATCAAAATAAACTCATAGTTTAATTCTATCTTTCAAACTTTTTGATGTTCACACACACACACACATACACAAGCACCACTACTATTCAGCTTTCAAAGAGGAGATCCTACCACTTGCAACTACATGGATTAATTTTGGGGTCTACTTTTCTACATAAAGATTTTTATTTATGTTAATTCAGTGTCATCAAGAAGAATTCTAGGTCTATGGGGGAGCCTTACTGGGGCAAGGTTTATTTAAACTCATAAGGACCATGAAAAGGAACTTTTTAAAAAAATTTGTTGAAAAGATACACAAAAACCTTGTACAAAAAATTAACAGCATTGACTAGACCTACACACATTGTGTCTTTTTTTTTAATTGTCACAAGGTGCATGCATCTCTTACCAGAGAGAGAGAGAGAAAGTGCTCCTCAATGAGGTGTGGCCATGTTGCAATTCTCTTTCCTTCATTTCTCCTTCCTGTCTGGACTTCGGGCATACACTCACATATGCCCAGCCTGTTTTTCAAGTCACTAGTGCCAAGATCCGAACAATGGTCAGCTATGAGGGATCTGGCTTTCTATGCATAGTGTTTAAATGCTGCACTGTGGGGCAGGCCCAGTGTGTAAAAATTGTGGACCATGAACAATCTTAAAATCCCAAGTTTCTAACTATAGATACGATATGCATTGCTGAATTTTTAATGCAGTGAGATTTTGCCTATAGAAACCATCCAAGGTAAGGTTGTCCCTGTGCTTCTAGAGAATCAAGGTGCCTGAGAGGCCAGAGGGTGGTTAGAATGGAGAGGTAGGCCTGAAGTCAGCATATCTTGGGTTGGCAAGGTTTGTTAAGCTGCACTATTGAACTGAAAGATGGGTTATCACAGCCCACATCTGCATTCATTCCACAACCTCCAGGTGTCCTATGAATGTCTATTGAACTAGACAAAACCCACCTACTGTCTAGTCCATTTTCTGTTTCTGCAACTGAATGCCTGAGACTGGGTAATTTACAAACAAAAGAAATGTATTTTTCTGGAGGCTGGGAAGTCCAAGAGCATGGTCCTGGCTCTGATGAGAGCCTTCTTCCAGCATCATAACATAGCTGAGGCCATCACATGGTGGTAGGGCAAAAGCACGCCAGCACAGTCCCATCATGCTCCCCTCCATGACCTTATCTAATCTTAATTACCTCCCAAAGGCCTTACCTTCGAGTGCCATCAATCTATATGTTTAAGGATTAGACTATCTTTTTAAGTATTTGGAATATTATCCCTGGGTGCTATGGAATACCTAATCTAAGGTGAATATGTGGAGGATAAAAAGAGAGATGATATCAGGAAACGATTCCAAAAGAGATGACCTGGAAACAGGATTTAGAAGGAAAAGTAGAATGTAGTTCGACACAGTGAAGTTGATAAGAGAAGATGAAACAACACAAGCAAAAATACAGGGACACAGAGTGGCATGTTGTATTCAAGGAATGAACTTCTGCTTGGAAAACTAGTAGAGGAGATAGGCGTCTTGAAGTCTCACCAGTAGGAGGAGCAGAGAAGAAGTTGCTTTAACCTCTCTCCAGTAAGCCTTCTACAAAGGAGGAGGAGAGAAGAGAATACGGTGTCCAGGAAAACCCTGGAGTTTGAGTACAGGCGGCTTAAGGACTGGCCCACGGGCATGAGCCCGTCAATGCTGATCCACACAGAGGCTTTCTGCTTAAGTGGCTGCCCAATAGTTTCATATCGAAGTGAAAATCTTGGTTCTCTTGAAAAATTAGACCTGGCTTTTATTTTCATATGAAAACAAATGAGGGCCTGAGCAGCAGAAGTCTCCTTCGAATGAAGCAGGAGTGCTCAGGGCACAGTCCTGGCCACTCTCTGCCCTGGTTGCTGTTACTCATTTACATTACTTACCTGGTCCCTCCGGCATGCGACTGTGCAATGCTGGGAGTTCTCTTGATTTAGGGTAACCTGGAACTTTAAGAAATACGTCATTTAGATGATACTTGGAAGTCATATTATTCAAATAATGGAGGTTTTGGAAGCTGGTCTAGTTAAATGAAAATCTTTAAATGTAGTTATTGGCACCAAGTAATAGTAACAATGATGATAACACAACAATAGAAGTCTACATTTTTTAGTGCTACAAACCAGATTCTATTCTAAGCACTTCAGATGCATTTATTTAAACATCACATGTGATACAGTAATTACTGCTATTATGCCCATATCACAGATGAGGAGACCAAGGCACATAGTGGTTAAACAACCAGAGCTCACATTTAGTAAGTCGTTAAATGAGGATAAGAATCTGGGCTACTACTCTCTACTTGACAATCACATGATTAGGGCATGGATTTCTATAGAACGATTGTACCTAATATCTTCAGAACTGGTTTGGATTTGGGGTCAGAAGTATGAGGGAATGTTTTCAGAGTATTCACTTTCATGCCAGATGGTCTGCAGTCTAGAGCGGGATTCTCATCCTTGGCACTGTTGACATTTGGGGCCAGAGAATTCTTTGCTATGTGGAGTTGCCCTATGTATTGAAACTCAGTGTCTCTGATCTCTACCTCTCTAAGGTAGTAGCACCAGTAGCACCTGCTCTAGTTATAGCAACCCCCAAATGTCTCCAGTCATTGATGTATGTCCCTGGGGACAAAATTGCCCCCAGTTGAGAACTACTAGTCTAGAGAATTCTGCAGTATCTTAGAGAACAACCTATAATAATCACCAGCATGATGAGATTATGTGACTAAGTAACTCTGGTACATTTTCCTGGCTATTCTTTCACAATATCATCTCATTATTTTTTGTTAATAGCAGGTGTGTCTAGCTTCTCATATCAGAAATAAATGCACTGTACCAGCTTGTACCAGCTATTGGTTTTTAGTGCAACACGTGGTGAATCTTTAACTTTGTGGTTTACTTATAAATGAATGAGCAGCTTCTTATTTTTCTGGAATCCAGAGACCAAACACTTGCAAAGTAACTATTTGTGCCATTGATCTCTTTAAATACTTAAGCTAGTCTATGCTTTCCCCTCGACTTGATGATTGGTCATGTCAAGAAATTTAAATTTTGGGAGTTGGAAGGTGACATGGTGGTTAGGGGTGCTGGACTCCCACTCAACTGACCGCAGTTCAAGTCCTGGACCTTGCGGCTTGCTTTCTCACGTTCCCTCCCCGCACTCTGTCAAATTAAAATAAATGCATAAAGTTAAATTTAAAAAAGAAATTTAAATTTTTGGTTCTATGTCAAAATAGGACAGATGATAAACTAGGTCTATTCCTTCTATAATATGCCTTGTTGGGGTTTTAAAGACATAAATCAATATTCTGATTATGATATATTAATATATTATAAAATATTGAAGAGCTAGAAAAAGACAAGTCAGGTTGGCCTTTCTTGTCATTGAATCACTGACACCAGAGTCTAGCAAGAGTGTCACTCTATTCTCTTTATTTTCATGTACCCTTGTCCTCCGTGACATCACCCACATGATTCTGTGGTAACCAGAATTTCTTCCCCACTTCCTTCAGATCTACCCCAGTATAATAGCCCAGGAGAAAAGTCGTATCTCCCATGATTGCTTCCAGAATCCTTAATGACACCATTTCCTACCATTAGCATTCTTGTACCCATCATTACCTTCAACATCGAATTGTGTGCCTGAATTCTCTCCTACGTTATAAATTATTGAAAGGTAAGGATCATGCCTTATTCATCTCTGGGTCTCTGAATACTTAGCATGGTACTTGGCGCGTAGAAGCCACTTAGCCCATAACTGTCACGAGAATGCATCCTTTTGTTAAATTAATCCTTTTCCCTAGAACTAGAAATCAATATTTGGCAGCAAGACAAAATCAGCTGCTAACATGAATCCTGTCGATGGGCTCTGAGAATCAGGGTTGCAGGCATCTAGGTGTGGCGTGTTGTCATCTTCCCCTTATTTATAGAGTGAGAGATTTTCCTCTGGGATTCTGCTTAGCTCCAAATATTTACCTGCTCTGTTTCCTTCACACCTGGGAATTCATCACAATCTTCACACTGATTACACCAGTGAGAGTTCACGAAGAATCTTGATCCCTATACTCTTTTTAGCCTGGGTCAGAAGGATCAGCCTAAAAGAATCCTACGAGAACTTTTATCCTTTAAAAGATGCAGACACAGGCTCTTTGGTGAGTCACAGTTCTGGTCTTCTCAGTCCTCTTTCTGAGCAGTCCATGGACACCTTCCTCCTGCTCTTGACAGGGCTCTGTTCTTTGTTACCTGGAGAGTCTGAGGTGTAGACACTGATGCTGTCTTAGTAGGCAGATAGCAGGGATTATCACTCCAGTTCAGTCTTGTTCTTTATCTCCCCTCAGCAGAAAGTAGCTTTCAGTTCAGATTAAGAATGGCAGTTGTGAGGTTGAAAATGTTCACATGTGGCTATTCGCACGTCCAAAGAAAGTGCAGCTGCTTTATTCCCCCTACAGTAGGCCTAATCATTCTTAGACTCTCACCCCATTAGGTGGTGGGGTGGTGGGAGGAACTTAAATGTACCTATTGAGGGCCAGCCAGGTGGTGTGGTGGTTAAGGTGGCTGGATCCCACATAGCCGACTGTCAGGTCTGAGTGCTGGGTGCATGTGTGTCCACCAAATCCCAAGAGGGTAACGGAGGAGGAGGGATTGTGATATGGCCATCTCCCCTGGGAGTGCTTTTTCACTCTCTTTCTCTTTTTCCCTCTCTCCTTTCTCCCTCCCTCTAGGGATTGCACAAGCCCTGTGTCAAAATCTTTTTAAAAAGTGGGACCGGCAGATGGCATAATATTTACCTTGCTGAACTTCTCCATGGCAGACTGCTGGTCTGAGCCCAGACAGGTAGCTTGAAACTCACACCAGGAATGTGTGCGTGCCTGCCCAAAATCCCAAGAGGAGAATGGAAGAGAAGGGATTACGACATGGACACCCCCACGGGGCGGGGGTGATTTCTCACTTTGTCTCTCTGGCGAGCACATGGGCCCCATAGTAAAAACCTCTCTCTAAAAACATCGTTTTCAAAAAGTACTCACTGAAATACTTTCAAAAAATAATTTAATTTTTTTTTTTTTACATTTAATCCCGGTGTATTACAGCATACGAAGCACATTTTCCCACCATGAATACACTGTATATTGGTTCGGTCCAAGATACTACCATACAGATGATCATCAACAGATAATTTTCCATTTTTGTGTAACTTAATATTTTGCTTCTTTTCCCCCTTAATTCCTTTCCATCTCCCATCCTCCTCCCACACTGTCTCTAGTATCGTTGCTCTTCAAGCTTGTATGTTTTCCAGTCTTTCCATTTCTGCCACGGAGGGCCTGGGTACCCCCCGGCAGAAATGCCTTCAGCAAGTACTCTTTAACTGCGGTGGCAATGGTTTAACTCCTGTGGCAATGGTTTCTACTGAGAAATGCTCCCTTTTGAAAATTTCATCTTCCTCCTGTTTCTTCTCAAGATATACCAATGGGAGCAAAAAGAATTGAGAGAAGGCCTTTCTCAACAAAGCCTGGCTTTTCAAGGTACTGTCTTACTCAGACTCAACAATCTCATTTTATATTTCAAAAGTTGGACCTTGGCTCTTTCTTTGTGTGTGTAATAATCCTCATCTTCTCAAAGACAAATAGTCTCTGGCTTCTTGATTGATTGATTGATTTTTTCCCTGACTTTGGCTTCCTTCCACTTTCACCAGGTAGATAATTCAGTAATTTGTTAGCTTTCTATAATCTCAGGGAGAAAACAAAAGAAAAAGAAGAGGAAAAAAAAAAAAAAACTCTGTGTGAAGGCTCTCCAGTTTCTAGAAAGATGTGGTCATATAATGACATTTTAATGAAATCTAAAAGAAAGAGGGTCCACATTTCTGTAAAGCGAGAGGACAAATGTTTCCATAGCCCTCCGTCAAGAGGTAGCCAGTTTATATTTCCCCAGGGTCAATTACAGCCAAGAAAGGATCCTATCTCTCACTCACATCTCACTTACAGAAGTCCGGAAACAGTCCTACGCCACTTGAACTTAATCCTCTGATCACAGTTGACACGAGTAGATAAACTTGTATTTCTTGTTAGACAGTTAAGACGTTACGTGTTGGTAAAGGTGTAAAATTTGAATGACATCATGTAGAAGGAAACAACAAAAAATATTTTCTTTCAGTCAAGCTGGAAGTGTCTGTGATAATATTCGCAAATAAGCTAAAAGATCTGAGGTGGACCAGTGCCATACGGGTAACATAAACTCACATGATTTCCATAATAACCCAACAGTGTGTAATTCTTTGTCTCATGGTTTTCCTGGTTTGTATCAAGGGGCAGAGAAATTATTTCCTTGTCCTACATGAATATTGAAGAGATGCCTGCTGATTTCTTGAATTAACAGAACTAAGTTGGGTAAATTATTTTGTCCATGCCCATAAATTATATTTGGTCATAGACTTACTGAATTAAAGAGTTAGAAATGGCCATTAGCAGTTATCCTTGTATGAGCTTTTGTATTTTACGAATTCATTTCTTTTCTTTTTTTTTTTTTTGAGAGGTTTTTGCTATAGGGCGCGTGCACTCGCCAGACAGACAGAGAGAGACATAGAGACAGAAAGCGAGAAATCACCCCCCCAGGGGGTATGGTAACATCGCAATCCCTTCTCCTCCATTCTCCTCTCGGGTCTTGGGCACGCATGCACACGTACCTGGCGTAAGTTCTAAGCCACCAGGTCCGGGACGCGAACTGCAGTCGACTATGTGGGAATCCAGCGACATAGCCATTACGCTAACTGCTGGTTCCCTCATTTTTTATTTTTTATTTATTTATTTTTTTAAGAGAGAGATTTTTTGTAACAGGGCACTTGTGCTCTCCAGAGAGACAGACAGAAAGTGAGAAATCACCGCCCCCCAGGGGGGGTGGTCATGCCACAGTCCTTCCTCCTCTATTCTCCTCTCAGGATTTCGGACATGTACGCACATGCACACACCTGGCGAGGGTTTCAAGCTGCTGGATCCAGGACTCAAAAACAAAAGAAAAAGAAGAGGAAAAAAAAAAAAAAACTCTGTGTGAAGGCTCTCCAGTTTCTAGAAAGATGTGGTCATATAATGACATTTTAATGAAATCTAAAAGAAAGAGGGTCCACATTTCTGTAAAGCGAGAGGACAAATGTTTCCATAGCCCTCCGTCAAGAGGTAGCCAGTTTATATTTCCCCAGGGTCAATTACAGCCAAGAAAGGATCCTATCTCTCACTCACATCTCACTTACAGAAGTCCGGAAACAGTCCTACGCCACTTGAACTTAATCCTCTGATCACAGTTGACACGAGTAGATAAACTTGTATTTCTTGTTAGACAGTTAAGACGTTACGTGTTGGTAAAGGTGTAAAATTTGAATGACATCATGTAGAAGGAAACAACAAAAAATATTTTCTTTCAGTCAAGCTGGAAGTGTCTGTGATAATATTCGCAAATAAGCTAAAAGATCTGAGGTGGACCAGTGCCATACGGGTAACATAAACTCACATGATTTCCATAATAACCCAACAGTGTGTAATTCTTTGTCTCATGGTTTTCCTGGTTTGTATCAAGGGGCAGAGAAATTATTTCCTTGTCCTACATGAATATTGAAGAGATGCCTGCTGATTTCTTGAATTAACAGAACTAAGTTGGGTAAATTATTTTGTCCATGCCCATAAATTATATTTGGTCATAGACTTACTGAATTAAAGAGTTAGAAATGGCCATTAGCAGTTATCCTTGTATGAGCTTTTGTATTTTACGAATTCATTTCTTTTCTTTTTTTTTTTTTTGAGAGGTTTTTGCTATAGGGCGCGTGCACTCGCCAGACAGACAGAGAGAGACATAGAGACAGAAAGCGAGAAATCACCCCCCCAGGGGGTATGGTAACATCGCAATCCCTTCTCCTCCATTCTCCTCTCGGGTCTTGGGCACGCATGCACACGTACCTGGCGTAAGTTCTAAGCCACCAGGTCCGGGACGCGAACTGCAGTCGACTATGTGGGAATCCAGCGACATAGCCATTACGCTAACTGCTGGTTCCCTCATTTTTTATTTTTTATTTATTTATTTTTTTAAGAGAGAGATTTTTTGTAACAGGGCACTTGTGCTCTCCAGAGAGACAGACAGAAAGTGAGAAATCACCGCCCCCCAGGGGGGGTGGTCATGCCACAGTCCTTCCTCCTCTATTCTCCTCTCAGGATTTCGGACATGTACGCACATGCACACACCTGGCGAGGGTTTCAAGCTGCTGGATCCAGGACTCAAACCCTAGTCAACTATGTGGGAGCCCAGCCATGTAACCATTTCGCCATCTACTGGTCTCTACAAATTCATTTCAACAAATGCTTATTGAGTACTTGAGGTCCAAAGAGGCCTGTTAATAGTTGCCAGTCCTTGCTGTGTATTAGAATTACCTGGGGATACTTTAAAACTATGCAGTACTTGGGCTGCAACCCTAGAAATGCAGATTTCATTGATTTTCAATCAGGAATGCTGATTTCAGTGAGGCCCAATCAATGTGCAGTTTGATAAACTTCTCAGGTGATTCTCATGTTGCTAAGGTTCTGCCTCCTCTCTCCACGTTCTTAAAAAAATCTGGTATTAGAATTTTTTTATTGTGTATTTTAGCTCTTCAGGTTATCAGCCTTGTTAAATTGACTAGTTTGAAGGAATGGGGGAACAAGCTTAGAAGAACACTCTAGATACCTCCTCACTTCCACTGGCTTTTATCATCTCATCTCTTTTGCCTCTTTATTTTTGTAGGTATTTCATCCTCTTTCAGAAAATAAAATTGAATGCCAACGTGGAATGCTTCCCCATTCACTCAAAATGTGATCTTCCTTCTCATCATGGGTACTGTGAAAATATTTTCAATTAAGGATAAATCATGCTTTATAGCTGATTAACTTTCATCTTTCTGAGCTACTGAGAGGCGCGAATGGTGACCTTGAGATTGCACTAACTTCAGTGGACCACTGGCCAGCAGGTCTATGCAGTTTTGAAGGAAGAATCAACCCTATGTGGTGCTACTGGAGACAAATTAGAGAAAGAATTTCAAGGACTTAAGGCCCAAGAGAATAGACTGGATAAAAGTCAGTCATCAGATATGGGGAAGGGAAGAACTTGCAGGTTTTAAATACAGAAATGTTGTGTGAGATCAGCCCCTGGTGGTCACCTTTACTATTACAACCATTCACTGAGTTGAGGTGACCTGGCTTGATACCAGAATGCTATTTCCACACCAGACCATAAACATAAACTGACCTCAGACAGCAGACATAAGACATTCTCTATATTATTCATATATATTTGTATATATAATGAGCATTAATTTTAAAAAGTTTATTTTCTACATGAGAGAGACAGAGAAAACATTCTTTTTCCTTTTTTTTTTTTTTTAAGAGAGGTTTTTGCTATAGGGTGTGTGCACGCACCAGAAAGACAGAGACAGAGAGATAGAAAGTGAGAAATCACCCCCTGGGGGCGGGGATGACCATGCCACAATCCCTTCTCCTCCATTCTCCTCTCGGGATCTTGGGCACATATGCACACGTGCCTGGAGTGAGTTTAAGCCACCGGGTCTGGGATTTGAACCATGCTCAACTACATGAGAATCCACTGACATAGCCATTACACCAACTGCTGGTCCCAAAACATTCTTAACAGGGCTCAACACTATTCTCCACCAGCTCTCAGCCAGCCCCAGATTGAGGGCAAGTACATGCCCTTTGTACTCAGAGGTCTCTGGATTTGAATAGAAAATCTTCCTATGTGGCAATGTCTCCCAGAATGTTATGATTCAACACCATCTGGCGCCTAGAATATTAATCTGGCAGAGGCTCTATGGCAGAGGATTCTCCAGCCCTCTCTAATGTGGATTTGTAGTTTATTCTCCATCATTTACAGAAGAAAATCCCCAAACTCCCCACCACAGAGAATAATGGTGCTGAGGCCAGCAGGTGGCATGGTGGTTAAAGTGCTGGACTCCTACATGGCTGACCACGGTTCAAGTCCTGTATCTGGTGGCTTGCTTTCTCACTTCCCTTCTCTCTTTCCTTGTGTCTCTCTCTAGTGAGTGTGTGGGACCTGTTGCAGATTTTTAAAAATAATAATGATAAATAAAATTGAACAAGTGAATAATTTTTAAAAAAGAAAAATGGTCCCATGTTATCTTGCCACTTCCTACCTGTGCATGTCCACATTCTAATTCTTCTAAATTCCATTCACAGCATCAAAATGCAAAGTAGAGAAGGGGGGGATAAGCATTCCATCTTTCATTAGCTACAAAGACCCAAGGGGATTAAATAGTTGGGCACGTTTAGGAAGCTGCAAATATCTTAGTATTTCTGAAGTATGTGAGGCAAGAGAGGATGGGGGTGCTGAGCTTTCAATCTAACTTTCATTTTCTTCACTTTTGACAGAGATAAGGGCACACAACTATTTTTCACCTCCAAAATACAGCTTACGTATGATGATTTTCACAACTGATGGTGCTCATAGGAGGGAGGCAGTAGAGAGCAGTGGAGACCGTGGCCAGTGGGAAAGCCCGCATCCTGTCTGAGTGAGGCGGCCTCTCCTCAGCTACACTGATTCATGTGGGAGGGGGAGGGGCAATACTGTAGGACTTTCCAAGTTTTATTTTTTGAAAGAATTATTTAATTTTATTATTCTTATTTTTAAAATTTGATATAGGACATGTGTACTCACCAGGGAGAGATGGAGAGAGAGAGAAAGAAAGAAATCAAGCCACCAGGTGTGGGACACGGTTGGCCATGTGGGAGTTCAGCACCCTAACCACCAAACCTCCTGCTGGCCCCTACATTATTATTATTATTTTTAATTTCACTACAGAGCATGTGTGCTGGCTGGAGAGAGATAGCAAGAGAGAGAAAAAGTGAGAAAGAATCCCTCAGGGTGGATGATCACACTGCAATCCCTTTTATCTCCTTTAGAGATTTTGGGTAGGCATGCACACATGCCCAGTATGTTTTTCAAGCCAGTGAGTCCGGGACTCCAACTGTGTAGTCAGCCATTTGGAATCTAGCCACCTTAACTACCACACCATGAGTTGACCCCAAAATTTTCAAGAGAATCCTTCCATTTGGATTTTTAAATTAGAATTCTCCTTATTCACTATTTATTGGGTGCCTACCATGTGCTAACCTAAGCCTGAGGATATAGCAGAGAAAACAGATAAAAGCCCTTATTTTTGGAGAGCTTCCTGTCTAGTGGGGGAGACAATTCTAAAAAGTTAAGTCACTTATTAAATATAGTAGATGGTATTAAGTGCCCTCTCCATTTTATAGAGAAAAACAGTCCAGGGGAGGGGAATGCAGAGGGTTGGAAGACGGGTTATGATTTTGAGTACAGTGGTCAGGGTGAGAAGGTGCTATCTGAGGGCTCAGCAGTCTTACAGAGTCCATTCATTCACTACGCTCAGTGGTATTTATTGAGCATTTATTATGTGTGACTCAGAGTTCTAGGTACTAGAGACAGACCTACCAGCAAGACAGACAAAGTCCTTCTTTCTGCAGAGAGACAGATAATAAATAAGAAATCAAACGAGACAATGTCAATCAGGGAATTCTTGCAATGAAGGAAATAAATTAAGGTAATGCACAAGAGAGGAGAGAGGAGGAGGTGGCTAGAATGGCCAGGGCAGTTGGAGGAGGACACTCTAAGTGACACTGGGTAACCTGAAGGGAGCCTGCTGTGCAAAGCCTGGGGAAGTCCACGAATTCAAGGTGGAGGGACTAGCAACGGCAAAGGTATGTGATAGGACCAAGCTAGCCAAGGCATTGAACATGGCTGCAGGTGGGAGAGGAACTGGTTCACGGAAGAAAGCAAAGCACATACAGTGTAGAACCCTAGGAGCAAGGTTGTGCCCAGGCAAAAAATGTGAAATACAAATAGAAAATGAATCCCTCCCACTTAGGTGCTTTCATGACTTCATTTTATCTTTGAGCTTTTTATCTTGAAAGACAAAACCTTGCTCTCAGAAAAGGATGCACTAGCTCATGTATACTAAAAAATAAGAGGGCTAATAGAGATGATTCCTCCTAAGGAATTCACATTGAAAATACAATGACTTTTATCATAATTAAAAAAAATAATCATCCATTTATTTCTTCTTCTTCTTCAGTATGACCAGACAGAGATAGAGAGGGGCAGAGAGAGCGAGCTAGCAAGCCACCCCAGGTCCAGGACTTGGACTGTGGTCAGCCATGTGGGAGGCCAGTGCCTTAACCACCACTCCACCTGCTGGATCCTAATTATAAAAGTTGATGCATCAGCTATTTGGGTGGTAGAGTATTTTATGGTTGAGAAAGTATATTAATGAAAAATTGCCATGAATGTAATGATTTTAAACAACATGAACGTATTATCCTACAATTCAAAGGATCAGAAGTCCAAAACCACTCAACAGGGCTGTGCTTCTCTCAGAGGTTTTAAGGGAGAATTCAGTTCTTTTCGGGCTCCTCGAAACTGCCTCCTTTCTGTGGCTTGTGGTCTTGCCTCACTCTGACTTCTGCTTCTATTTTCATGTCCTCTTTAGGTCTGACCCTTCTGTCTCCCTTTCATAAGGACCCTGTGATTACACTGAGTTCACATGGACAATCTAGGATAATCTCTCTATTTTGAGAGCCTTAATTTAACCACACCTGCACGATCCCCTTTGCCATGTAAACTAACATATTCATCCATTCTAGGGATTAGGGCATGGACATCTTTGGGAGCCATCGTTCTTCCTACCACACGGAAAGACAGGCTGGGGTAGACAGCTCCTCCCTCTCAGGTTGCTTCTGCTCATTATTTCTGTTAGAATCCTGGGAATGAAATAGTTCTGTATTCTTTCCGAAGGACAAATTGCTCTTGCCATTTGGGTAGTTTTCTTTATCTGACCTGGTTAAGCCAGACAAGATCAAATTTCACTGCATTCCTATTTATGAACACATTGTTTACCCACAGGTTAATTTGAATGGCAGTATCTGTGGATTCTAACATTCTGCAGTTTCCATCTCTCTGGAATTTGAGAGACAAAGGTCTAATGAAGCAGACATAGCAGGGGTCTGAGTCAGGGACTTAAAAAGTTGGGCATGATTGTTTACCAAAAAGGCGAGATGTTGTAATGAACTCTCGTGGGGAGCCCAAGGAGCAGCTGTGCTCAGCTTTTTGGTGTCTGGAGGAGCAGTCCTGTTCCTGGGCCTCTCAGCAGAGCAGATGTTGAGCTCTGTGGGTTAACACATGGCCTCTGAACCAGCCTCTCAGAGACTGGTCACCTTGGGGAAAATGAGGCAGTCACTTTAATAAGTGTTCTGTATGTCATGGGACAAACTGTCACCAGCTCCTACCGCAGGGCTTGCTATCTGGACTCTTCCTGTCCACATAGCTTTGACTCTATTAGCATTTCCTTTTGTGTTCTGTCTCAGCTGCTTCCTAAGCTACAATCTTTCCTACTCACCGTGACCAGTTTTCGAAGATCCGTGCCTTTCGACTTAGCGGACATCAATTCACTTCTGCTGTTCCCTGTCTCTTTGTGCAGTTTTGGATGTGTCCATGCTATACTTAACATTTGTTGATAAACAAAAAGATGAGTTTAGCAGGACTTCATTTGTTTCATTGCTATAATTAGCTAAAGAAATGAACTTTCATTTTCATTATTACATACGTTGCACTAGCCTGAAGTTAGACTTTGGAGAAACATGGGTTCTTCCATACTTAGAATTACAGAACATTATTTTAAGGGACATTCATATTGTTGACTTTAAGTGACATGGACCAAATTGGGACAGGGGGCAGGATAGTTCAGTGAGTGAGGGCCCGAGAAAGAACGGCTCTGGAGCAAAAACAACCTTGGGCTCTCTTTGGTTCTGTCACTGCCCCCTGTGTGATCTTGGGAGCATGCCAGGTAGCCCTGCCTAGCTGCTCCTTCATCGATTAAATAAGGATAGGACTAGAGGTACTCTTTCACAGGATGGTTAGGACTAACAAGCTATTATAAATCCAGGACTTGATACACAGCAGACAGGTCATCAATATATGTTGAAAAAACGTCCCATGGTTCAGTTAACTTAGCTGTGCTGATGAGGGTCTGACAGGATTCCATGCTGCTATGGTTGACTAACAAACACTCCTGAGAGGGGGTGCTACTCACCCCATTTGTTTCAGATTGTCAGAGACAGTGGGGTTTCTGCTACCGTTCAGACCTGCCACTGTTCAGTGTGGTTAGACATCTTATATCAAGTTCTGAGTATAGAGGATTTAAGACCTTAGCTTAAAACTGAAAATATTGTAGCAAGAATACGGAACTTGTGTCTGCGTGCTGCCAGTCATCATGGTCATGGGTTTGCAATGTAACAAATTCTGGAAGAAATCATTTCCCAAACCTTCTTATTAGAGCAGAGATTAAGATATGCTGGACTTCTCCCTTTAACAAGTGACTCCAGAAGCATTTGTGTGAAGAAAGCAGACACTGAGGCTGCACGCTGAAAGGTGTTTACCGAGGGTCTTTCTCTGTCTCCTGGATACCCTTGGGCCAACCGGCTTTGTTGGCACCAGCTGTTGAACATTTCAGCTCTCCTCCTGCCTACACTGGAAGAACTTGGCTCTCCGAAGTGGAGCCCAAACTCGCCCTTGCACGAGGGCAGCAGCTGCAGACTTGGCAGGGAGGAAGGCTCACCAGAGATTCGCTCTATCACTGTCGCGGCTTCTCGCTCCATCTGGGAAAGCTCGGACTCAGATTCTTCCTCTCCTCCTAGTCTGGACACTTTTCGCCTCCCGAGTTCGGGGATAGCCTACGGAAAACCCCCCGGTGGGATCCCTGCTCTTCTTTTTATTCGAAGCCCCTAAGGCCCGCTTCCCTGGCCCTTTCCCAGACAACGGACCCCAAGGCCTTGGGCCACCCAAGTCTACATTCAGGGACCCTGGGTCAACAGCAGTGCGACAATCCCGAGGCGCGACGGCAGACAGAGCACTGCGGGGCAGGATTACCTGCGACCAGTGTGGAGGTTATCACCTCCCTGCCCCGCCCCCGAAGGTAGAGGGCGGAGCGAGAAGCCAGTCCAGAGCCCCGCCCCCGGCCGCGCGCTAGCGGGCGGAAGTGACGCAGCCCAGAGCCACTTCCGGCGGGCCGAAACTAGGAAGAAACTTGGAGCTGCCCAGGTGCCGTAGCCTCCCATCTTCGCTGTCCCTGTGCCCCGTGGCCCGGGCCGCGCTGAGCTCTGGGGAACCCTGGCCATGGGGCAGCCCGGGCCTTCCGCCGTGTGAGGCGCGGGACCCCAGCGGGCTCCC